>NW_017309752.1:0-6589 GCF_000935625.1 Nanorana parkeri | reverse complement strand
GAGTCAGGGGACATTATCGGGGGTAAGGGATAATATAAAGGGGATAGGAGGGGAGTCAGGGGACATTATCAGGGGTAAGGGATAATATAAAGGGGATAGGAGGGGAGTCCGGGGACATTATCGGGGGTAAGGGGTAATATAAGGGGGATGGGAGGGGAGTCCGGGAACAGTATCAGGGGTAAGGGGTAATATAAAGGGGGTAGGAGGGGAGTCCGGGGACATTATCGGGGGTAAGGGGTAATATAAAGGGGGTAGGAGGTATGTTCTATTATCAGGATGTGGTAATAGGATGTGCAGTAGTTCGGTATAACAAGTCTGCAGTTATTTATTATAGAGGAGGGACTCGGTTTGTTTTGTGGTTTTGTTCTGGCACTCCAGGACTTCTGTGTTTGATTGGCAGCTGATTGATGGGTTGATGGGCAGCGCTCGCACCGCCTCATAGGTCTCTCTGATCACAGTTGTAGGAGGACATCCACACTCACCGGGAACATCATCTCGGCGTCATGGAGGGTCAGTCCTGGTGATAAGGAAGACTCTAGATCTTAGTCCTTGTCTCCTCCATGGCTCTGCTCTGCGGTGGTCTCCATCTTGGATGTGGTTTCCTGCCATCTGTGTGTCTCCACTTTTGGGTTGAAGGTATTGTGTCTTCTTTGCTTTGAGTTGTCACTGTGCACTCTCTGCTAGTTGTGTCTTCCATGGCCTCTAACTGCTCCCGGATATATCTCTCTCCTCCAGTCTCTTTTCTTTTCTTGTCTCTCTCTCTCTTTATCTTTCTTTCTTTCTTCTCTCTCTCCTCCGGTATCTCTCTCTTTCTCGATCTTCTTGCCTATCTCTGTCTGTCTTCTTGACTTTCTCTCTCACACCTCCAGTCTTTCTCTCTCGTCTCTCTCTTCTTGTCTCTCTCACCCTCCCGGTGCTCTCTCCTGGTGTTTCTTCTTTCTTCTTCTCTTCTTTCTTCATCTCTCCCTCCTGGTCTCTCTCCCTTGTCTCTCACACTGCTTCTTCTATCTCTCCTCCAGTCTCTCTCTCTTCTTCATTTCTCTCTCCCTCTCTTTCTATTTCTCCCCCTCTCCTCCAGTCTCTCTCTCCTTTCTCTCTTCTTGTTTCTCTCTCTCTTCCCCCTCCAGTCTCTCTCTCTCTTCTTGTCTCTTTCTCTCTTCTTGTCTCGCTCTCCTTTCTCGTCTTCTCTCTTTTCTTCTTCTTTCTCTCTCCTCCAGTCTATCTCTCTCTCTCTCTTCTTGTCTCCCTCTCTTCTTATCTCTCTCTCTCTCTATTCTCTCTCACTCTCTCTCTCTTCTTATCTCTCTCCTGGTCTCTCTCTCTCTATTCTCTCTCACTCTCTCTCTCTATTCTTGTCTGTCTCTCTCTTCTTATCTCTCCTGGTCTCTCTCTCTCTTCTTCTCTCTCACGCTCTCTCTATTCTTGTCTCTCTCTCTTTTTGTCTCTCTCTCTCTTCTTATCTCTCTCCTGGTCTCTCTCTCTCTCTTCTTGTCTATCTCTCTTCTTATCTCTCTCCTGGTGTCTCTCTCTCTCTCTCTCTCTTCTTCTTCTCTCTCTCTCTCTCCTCCAGTCTCACTTTCTCTCTCCTCCTGTCTCTCACTCTTCTCTAGTATCTCTCTTTCTTCCAGTCTCTCACTCTCCCTCTCTCTCTCCACCAGTCTCTCACTCTCTTCTTGTCTCTGTCTCTCTCCCCCCAGTCTCTCTCTCCCCTCCTTTGTGTGTATTCAGAGCTCTGCACCTGTCAGTGGCCCCTCCCCGGTCTGGTGACATCCTGGCAGTAACAGGTATCCGGAGACGGCTGTGCAGGTTGTTGTTAGTAACCGGCAGTGTACACAGGCTGCGGAGGAAGCTGACATGTCCTCGGCTGGCTGCTCAGGTGAGTGAGGAAGACTTTGGGGGGTCTCCTCCTGCTCACAGAAGGGGGTTGGGGTGCAGAGGGGAGCCGGTGGGGGAGTTATGTATCATGCTTTGTGCCTTCTTACGCTCCATGATTAGAATGTCAGCTCTTCGGCACAGACACCACGTCATGCGCTAAGACTTTTCTATTGCGGAGGTTTATATATGGAAGGTTCCTCCACTATTGTCACATTGTATTTCATATCCCTGATCCGTCCTCCGGGCTGGAGGACAGACGGACAGCCTGCGCGTCCCAGTCAGTACGGACAGCACATCACTGCGAACAATAGTGTCCCATCCGAAAAAATCCAACCAGCCAATACACCCCATCCCCCTCCCAGATCCATCCATCCATAATGGGTGAACCTTATTCAAAATTCCCATTCACAGCAGCCCGGAGCTTTAAACGCATGCACATGAACCTCAATGCACGTGACTATGTTGTTGCATGTTGTGATGCATGTCTGTCCACGACTTTCATTGGGACGCCACCAACGCATATAACGCCACCGCAGCACTATAGTGTGAATGGGCACTAAATGTAGAAGGTCTAAGTGAATTTCAGGTGAATGTTGAGTGAATTTGATGTGGAATCTGCACAGTAATCTGATTCACCTTTTACTGTCACTGTACAGATGTGTGGTGCAAATTTCAGACAAAATTGGGTAAAAATGTCCCCTTTATATTCCTTTCCATGAATAGTCGGATCCCGCCACTATCTAGCGGTCCAAAGTGACCCTCGGCTGAGGATGGGGTTGGATGGGGCTCTTCTGAATGGCGATAAGGAAGGTCTCTAAATCTCAAGGGGCCACTAATTCCCCAATTGGATGTGATCTGACCAATCCTGATTCAGAAGCAGATTAAAGATGGTAGCTGCACATATGGGGTTGTAAGGAGGGGGGAGGGGGACACGTGATTAAAGTGTATGGCAAGCCGAAAACCTTTAAACGAGTTTTGGAAAGTGTGGAGAAGGATTAGAGGAGTTTTCACTGCTACCTGGGGCTGCATTTTTAAACATTTACCCTCACTTCCTGTCCTGCTGCCGATACTTTACCAGACAGGAAGTGGGAGTAAATCTGCAACACAGACAAAAATCTGACAGGGGTTCCAGCCTTCCCCTACTCTACTATAGGGAAACATAGATTTCTCTCTGCGTTGGTTTTAGAGAATTCCCCTCACTTCCTGTCTGTATTGGTTTTAGAGAATTCCCCTCACTTCCTGTCTGTATTGGTTTTAGAGAATTCCCCTCACTTCCTGTCTGCGTTGGTTTTAGAGAATTCCCCTCACTTCCTGCCTGTGTTGGTTTAAGAGAATTCACCTCACTTCCTGTCTGTGCTGGTGTTAGAGAATTCCCCTCACTTCCTGTCTGCGTTGGTTTTAGATAATTCCACTCACTTCCTGTCTGCGTTGGTTTTAGAGAATTCCCCTCACTTCCTGTCTGTCTGTGTTGGTTTTAGAGAATTCCCCTCACTTCCTGTCTGTCTGTGTTGGTTTTAGAGAATTCCCCTCACTTCGTCTGCGTTGGTTTTAGAGAATTCCCCTCACTTCCTGTCTGCATTGGTTTTAGAGAATTCCCCTCACTTCCTGTCTGGTAAAATGTTTTTAGAAGAATGGAAAGTGAGGGGTAATCATCCCAAAAGAGACCTGGATAGCAGTAAAGAAATTGATGGGGGTTCTAACTAGTCCTCACTCCATCCTAATCTAAGAAAAAAATGTTCTGGCTGGAAGACTGGAAAATGGATACGAGGAGAGAAGTTCTGCTTCACTTTACATGTTGTGAGAACACAGCCAGAAAAAAAGGGGGGAGGTGCAGCTATGAGGGGTTAGGGTTTGAGGGTTAGGTTTGGGGTGTTTGAGGGTTGGGGTAGGAGTTAGAGGGTTAGGGTAAGAGAGTTAGAGTTTGATAGTTAGAGGGTTAGAAGGTTAGGGTTACAGGCATAGGGTTAGAGTTTGAAGGTTAGGGTTTGAGGGTTAGGCTTGAGGGATTAGAGGGTTAGGGTAAGAGGGTTAGAGTTTGATGGCTAGAGTGCTATGGTTAGGGTAAGGGTGCTTAGGGTTAGAGTTTGATAGTTAGTGTTACAGTTAGGGTTAGAAGGTTAGGGTTTGAGGGTTAGGGTTGCAGTTAGGGTTAGAAGGTTAGGATTTGAAGGTTAGGTTTGGAGGGGGGGGTAGAGGGTTAGGGTAAGAGGGTTAGAGTTTGATGGCTAGAGGGCTAGGGTAAGAGGGTAGAGTTTGATAGTTAGGGTTGCAGTTAGGGTTAGAAGGTTAGGATTTGAAGGTTAGGTTTGGAGGGGGGGGTAGAGGGTTAGGGTAAGAGGGTTAGAGTTTGATGGTTAGGGTTACAGTTAGGGTTAGAAGGTTAGGGCTTGAGGGTTAGGGCTGCAGTTAGGGTTAGGTTTGGAGGGGGGGCTAGAGGGTTAGAGTTTGATGGCTAGAGTGCTAGGGTTGGTGTAAGAGAGGTTAGGGTTAGAGTTTGATAGTTAGGGTTACAGTGGGGGGGGGGGTAGAGGGTTAGAGGGTTAGGGTTTCAGGGTTAGGGTTTGAGGGTTAGGGTTGCAGTTAGGGTTAGGTTTAGAGGGGGGGTAGAGGGTTAGAGTTTGATGGGTAGAGTGCTTGGGTTAGGGTTAGGTTTAGAGGGGGAGGGGTAGAGTGCTTGGGTTAGGGTTTGAGGGTTAGAGTTTAGAGTTTGATGGTTAGGGTTACAGTTAGGGTTTGAGAGTTTGGCTTAAAGGGTTAACTTTAGAAAGTTACAGTGTTAGGATTTGAGGGTCAGGGTTAGAAGGCTAGGGTTAGGGTTTGAGGGTAATGTTAGAGGGTTGAGGTTAGGGGTTAGGGTTATAGGGTCAGGGTTTCCTGCATGTCTGTGTGATAATCTGTACAATGGGAATGATTGCTGGTCGGTAGGAACACGTACATGCTGACTACATACAACAGCATTCCATTTAGAGATGTGCAGGTGCTTTGTGTATGATGGACTACGACTGCTGAGATAAAACCAATCCACCACACAGAGAGCCTGCCGTATTCAGTGATATTCGGCTCCTCCGCTGTGCATATAGAATTACACTCCTGACAAAGAAATACGGGTTATAGAACATTCAGGTCCAGCCACCCATCATCCTTCCTTACCCTGGCGTGTTAGCTTTGTGAATTGAGCCTGTGGATAAATTATTTACAGAAACCCAATTACGGCATGCTCAAGTGACATACAAGAACAGGGACTGAGAGGCCGCTTTAGCATGCCCTAAGCACACCTGATAAATCAGGACCAATGTCTCTCCCACGCCCTTTGAACAATCACCGTACCTCATCGGTCGAGATTTTCCTCCTGTAGGTGTCATGGCAAGGACGGCGGGGTCCATTTTTACTATGCAGGGTTACTCCGTGTAGCTCAGTTTTATTGAGGGGGGCGATGGTGACCACAGCCAGCCACAGCAGTGTGTGTTCTTCTCTATTGAACATCTCATTGTCTGCACTGTAATAATGGCCCCCAGCTATTTGCTTGAGGGGGAGGGGGGGAGGGGAGGCGGGGCATTTGCAAACAATTGCTTGAATGCAAACTATGTACGGCTTCCATAGCAACAGACCAGACGCTTTCCTTCCTCTGCCATACAATGATAGGTCAGAGTAACAGAGAGCAGTGCGGGGTGTCAGCTCAGAGCTTCTCCTGGCATCCCTGGACCCGGGTGTAGGGAGCATCAGATCCCCAAAAGGCTGGCTTTACCATAGCTAATGCAGTACATGGCACTGCTATGGGGCCCGGGGGTGGGAAGGGGCCCCCCACTATCTGATCTCTCCATTCCAGAAGAGCCGACCTCACGTGCACAGATCTCAGATCTCCGGTAAGTCGACTTCTTGCCTTTGCAACGTCTGCACTTTGTGGTCGGCGCGTTGATGTCACCCCCATATACCTGAGCTGGGTACACACTGTTACACTGTCATTGGAAAAATTCCCCCTTTGGTATGTTTTTTCTAATAGTTAGTCCCCATGTCTGCTGTACGGAGACATGAATGGCGTGTACACTTTGTATACTGCCAATAAAGTTATTTTTTTTTAAAAGCACGCCTTGTACCAATGCAATGCACCTCTACACAGTGCTGCCCCCTCCTGGAGGGGTAACAGAGTAGGCGGGGTTATCGAATTTATACCAAAGGTCCCGCCCACAGTTTGGCGTGCGTGTGGCACATGTTCACACAGCGCGGGAAGACACGTGACGCGCTTGCAACACCATTGCTTGTTAACAACACCCAAAACCCGGCAGACAACGCACGCAATGATGTAAGACGAATGGCCAGCCAATGACACCATTCTACCAATGGGCATTGCCAGGAGAGAGGTTAGTGGGGACCCCATCAATATTTTGCTATGGGGCCCCATTGCTTGTAGTTCCGCCCCCTCTGAACTATGGACTATGACCACCGAACTATCACATATTCATCAAAATCAATGGAAATGCATCAAAACACATGCAGTGAGTCATGGCGAACGTTGGCGCGCCGTACCCTACTGGTGCGTTAATGTCAGTGCTCATCGGATATAAAGTGCATCACAACGCACGTTGACGACGCAAGGCCCATTAGTACATTGATGCGCTTTGACCTGCGCTTTGATTGGCTTCCATTGATTCCAATACAAGACGCATCCGGACGAATCCCGGATCCCCATACATGTCCCCCAGGGCAGTACCCGGAC
>NW_017309751.1:45399-47876 GCF_000935625.1 Nanorana parkeri | reverse complement strand
CCAGGAGGGAGAGAGAAGAGACAACCAGGAGAGAGAGAGAGGAGACAGCTAGGAGGGAGAGAGAGGAGACAACCAGGAGAGAGAGGAGACAACCAGGAGAGAGAGAGAGGAGACAGCCAGGAGGGAGAGAGAGGAGAGAAGCAGGGGGGAGAGAGAAGAGACAACCAGGAGGGAGAGAGAGAAGAGACAACCAGGAGGGAGAGAGAAGAGACAACCAGGAGGGAGAGAGAAGAGACAACCAGGAGGGAGAGAGAGAAGAGACAGCCAAGAGAGAGAGAGAGAAGAGACAACCAGGAGAGCCAATTAAATTGAATCTCTTTACCGATGATGAAGAATTCCACTCGCTGACAAGCGCTCTTTTCCTCGGGTTGCGGTAAGAAGGTCACTTTCCAGGGAGGGACTCGCAGAGCTCCAGACACAGCGTCCCGCAGAGCTGACCTGAGAGACATCTTACGTCAATGTGAAGCATAGACAGGGCCTCTTAATGAGCCCACTGCTAGAAACACCGGAGATACTTTTCTCCTTCTGAGGGAATTCAGGAAATTTCCATCCACGGATAACATTAGTGGTAGAGTTTCCAGGGAGGGACTCGCAGAGCTCCAGACACAGCGTCCCGCAGAGCTGACCTGAGAGACATCTTACGTCAATGTGAAGCATAGACAGGGCCTCTTAATGAGCCCACTGCTAGAAACACCGGAGATACTTTTCTCCTTCTGAGGGAATTCAGGAAATTTCCATCCACGGATAACATTAGTGGTAGAGTAAGGATCAGTGTTAGCACTAGGGTTAGCCCCGGAGTAAGGATCAGTGTTAGCACTAGGGTTAGCCCCGGAGTAAGGGTCAGTGATAGCACTAGGGTTAGGGTTAGTCAATGATCAGTGATAGTACTAGGGTTAGGGTTAGCCCCGGATTAAGGGTCAGTGTTAGCACTAGGGTTAGGGTTAGCCCTGGAGTAAGGGTCAGTGTTAGCACTAGGGTTAGCATGGAGTAAGGATCAGTGATAGCACTAGGGTTAGCCCTGGAGTAAGGGTCAGTGTTATCACTAGGGTTAGCATGGAGTAAGGATCAGTGTTATCACTAGGGTTAGCATGGAGTAAGGATCAGTGTTAGCACTAGGGTTAGCATGGAGTAAGGATCAGTGATAGCACTAGGGTTAGCATGGAGTAAGGATCAGCGATAGCACTAGGGTTAGCTCTGGAGTAAGGATCAGCGATAGCACTAGGGTTAGGGTTAGCATGTAGTAAGGGTCAGTGTTATCACTAGGGTTAGGGTTAGCATGGAGTAAGGATCAGCGATAGCACTAGGGTTAGGGTTAGCATGGAGTAAGGGTCAGTGTTAGCACTAGGGTTAGGGTTAGTGTCTAGCATAGTTAAAAGTAGTTTCCCTTATTTAAAGAACATCGTCCCCTCCCCCCCACACACCTTTATATTAATCTCTCTGTCATAATTAATTTTGCCAAAAGACAATTTTTGACGCAGTTTCCAGAAATTGCCAATTTGTCTCACCCCCAGTGCCTGTCCCTCCCCCAATGACACCGGCCCTATACTGCTCAGTCACTTCTGCTGATGGTGACACCTCTACATCCTCTCCCTATAGTTCCAGACCCATGGGGTGCCGTTGAGGATTCCCCACCCTTGAGGTCTCTGATACCTGGACTGGACACAGTCCCTATTGCCTCTTTGATTGGTCCCCGAATACTTTGGCGGCCATTTCTGAAAAAAAAAAAACAAATCTTGAGAAAACAAACCATCAGTAAAGTGGGATGTTGAGCACAGCGGCCAATCAGGTGACCGCAGAGAAAGGGATGTGATTGGTCACAATGGCTGGGGACTTGTTTCTGTTCCCTCACCTTTGTATTTTTAGGAATTTTTAGTCACATCCGTGTGTTTCTCATCATTTCCCCAATTATTGGAAGTTGTGATTTTGGGATAAATCTGTGGCCCATCCTGACAGAATTACACCTGTATCCTTAAAGTGGCAGAAAATGACCACTACAGGTTCCTGGAGGAACGTCTGAGACCTCTGAAGAGACAAGCCACGTGGGGTCCCACGCCTCTCAGGATGACAGATCTCTGGTGGCATCTCACACACGTTGCACACTCACCTATTAAAGGGTGTGACTCTCTGGAATAGGAGGGATGTGACGGGGACATCGGGGAGGAGTGGTGAGGACAGTTCCAGGGAGTCCCATGTCAGTGCCAAAGTCCTCCTGACAACTGATACAACATGGGGAACAGGTTACACAGTTGCTGCACAATGCAAAGTGAGGGTCGTTCATTAGAAGTGCCTGGTGCATGCTGGGAAGTCCCTGCTGAGACAGAAGCTTCGGTACAGGGCAGTGATCCCGCCAGTAAATAGGATCCTCCCTCTTTTATGAATCTCAGGCATGTTCAATGGATAACCTCACACAGACATGAATGAATAGAAAACACCTCCACACATGTTGCAGTCATCAAAATGAATGAATATCGTCATAC
>NW_017309751.1:43778-45266 GCF_000935625.1 Nanorana parkeri | reverse complement strand
GTCATACTCCCCTCCCCCCCCCCATCCAGCACCCGCTCATTCCTTTGGTTCCACTAGAGCTGAGGCCAATCAGTGCACAGGCACTTCATTATAGAGCTAGGTGACGAGTGCCTCGGGGTTTGAGCAATGTGTAACTATGCCTAAACCAAGCCCCCCACTCCCTAGACCTGTGCCTCCAGTGCTTGCTCATGTGTTGCCAGTTCCAGTGACTGTGTTCCCTGTGCCACCAGAATCCCCTGCACTCCGGAGACCCTTTGACCCCCGTGTACTTCAATTACCTCAGTGTCTACGGTGACCCCACTGCTCTGGTGTCTCCAGCAACCTCTGTGTCTCTGTTGACCCCTGTGTCTCCAGAGTCTTTAGTGACCCCTGAGTCTCCAGCATCTCCAGTGACCCCTGTGTCTCCAGCATCTCCAGTGACCCTTGTGTCTCCAGCATCTCCAGTGGCCCCTGTGTCTCCAGTGTCTTCAATGACCCCCTTTGTCTACAGCATTTCCCCTGTGTCTCCAGCATCTCCAGTGACCCTTGTGTCTCCAGCATCTCCAGTGGCCCCTGTGTCTCCAGTGTCTTCAATGACCCCCTTTGTCTACAGCATTTCCAGTGACCCCTGTGTCTCCAGAGTCTCCAGTGACCCCTGTGTCTCCAGAATCTCCAGTGACCCCTGTGTCTCCAGTGTCTTAAGTGACCTTTGTGCTCCTGTGTCACCCCATGACCCAATGAACATCCTATCTCACGCAGTGTCCCCGAGGGATTCCTTTCTCATGCAGTGACCCCAGAGCATTTTGTGACTCCAGTGTGCTCTGAACCTCTCCATGACCCCGGTGTCTCCACACAACCTTAGTATACTTCTGTATTTCCTGAGCTGTGTCTCCGGTCCCCTGTCTATGACAAATACATTGATTGAAATGAAAAAATCCTATGACCAGCCGCAATGTGTGTGGACACCCTATGACCAATCAGACTATCTATGGGACATTACCTGTGAAGTCTCCGGCCAGAGGTAGGTGGGTGTCAGTGAGCATCACCCGGTTCCTAGTGGATATCGGTCCATGTTTTCCCATTAGATCTCCGACCCTGCAGTGCAGGGACTCCTGGGGGCCACACCAAGACCAGTTCCCTCCCTGGAGAGAGGAAAGAAGGGAGTGGTCATCTGTGTCTCATTTCTCCATTGTACTCTCTGTGTCTCTGCCCCTCCCACACAGCGAAGGTGTGTCTCTGAGGACTCTGTGTGTCTCTGAGGACTCTGTGTCACTGAGGGCTCTGTGTGTCTCTGAGGACTCTGTGTCACTGAGGGCTCTGTGTGTCTCTGAGGACTCTGTGTGTCTCTGAGGACTCTGTGTCACTGAGGACTCTGTGTGTCTCTGAGGACTCTGTGTCACTGAGGACTCTGTGTGTCTCTGAGGACTCTGTGTGTCTCTGAGGGCTCTGTGTGTCACTGAGGACTCTGTGTGTCTCTGAGGACTCTGTGTGTCTCTGAGGACTCTGTGT
>NW_017309751.1:39350-39890 GCF_000935625.1 Nanorana parkeri | reverse complement strand
GCATACTCCCCTCCCCCCCCCCATCCAGCACCCGCTCATTCCTTTGGTTCCACTAGAGCTGAGGCCAATCAGTGCACAGGCACTTCATTATAGAGCTAGGTGACGAGTGCCTCGGGGTTTGAGCAATGTGTAACTATGCCTAAACCAAGCCCCCCACTCCCTAGACCTGTGCCTCCAGTGCTTGCTCATGTGTTGCCAGTTCCAGTGACTGTGTTCCCTGTGCCACCAGAATCCCCTGCACTCCGGAGACCCTTTGACCCCCGTGTACTTCAATTACCTCAGTGTCTACGGTGACCCCACTGCTCTGGTGTCTCCAGCAACCTCTGTGTCTCTGTTGACCCCTGTGTCTCCAGAGTCTTTAGTGACCCCTGAGTCTCCAGCATCTCCAGTGACCCCTGTGTCTCCAGCATCTCCAGTGACCCCTGTGTCTCCAGCATCTCCAGTGACCCTTGTGTCTCCAGCATCTCCAGTGGCCCCTGTGTCTCCAGTGTCTTCAATGACCCCCTTTGTGTACAGCATTTCCAGTGGACACTGTGTCTC
>NW_017309751.1:38175-39282 GCF_000935625.1 Nanorana parkeri | reverse complement strand
GTCTCCAGAGTCTCCAGTGACCCCTGTGTCTCCAGAGTCTCCAGTGACCCCTGTGTCTCCAGTGACCCCTGTGTCTCCAGAATCTCCAGTGACCCCTGTGTCTCCAGAATCTCCAGTGACCCCTGTGTCTCCAGAATCTCCAGAGACCCCTGTGTCTCTAGAATCTCCAGTGACCCCTGTGTCTCCAGAGTCTCCAGAGTCTCCAGTGACCCCTGTGTCTCCAGAGTCTCCAGAGTCTCCAGTGACCCCTGTGTCTCCAGTGACCCCTGTGTCTCCAGAATCTCCAGTGACCCCTTTGTCTCCAGTGACCCCTGTGTCTCCAGAGTCTACGGTGACCCCTGTGTCTCCAGAATCTCCAGTGACCCCTGTGTCTCCAGAATCTCCAGTGACCCCTGTGTCTCCAGTGTCTTAAGTGACCTTTGTGCTCCTGTGTCACCCCATGACCCAATGAACATCCTATCTCACGCAGTGTCCCCGAGGGAGTCCTTTCTCATGCAGTGACCCCAGAGCATTTTGTGACTCCAGTGTGCTCTGAACCTCTCCATGACCCCGGTGTCTCCACACAACCTTAGTATACTTCTGTATTTCCTGAGCTGTGTCTCCGGTCCCCTGTCTATGACAAATACATTGATTGAAATGAAAAAATCCTATGACCAGCCGCAATGTGTGTGGACACCCTATGACCAATCAGACTATCTATGGGACATTACCTGTGAAGTCTCCGGCCAGAGGTAGGTGGGTGTCAGTGAGCATCACCCGGTTCCTAGTGGATATCGGTCCATGTTTTCCCATTAGATCTCCGACCCTGCAGTGCAGGGACTCCTGGGGGCCACACCAAGACCAGTTCCCTCCCTGGAGAGAGGAAAGAAGGGAGTGGTCATCTGTGTCTCATTTCTCCATTGTACTCTCTGTGTCTCTGCCCCTCCCACACAGCGAAGGTGTGTCTCTGAGGACTCTGTGTGTCTCTGAGGACTCTGTGTCACTGAGGGCTCTGTGTGTCTCTGAGGACTCTGTGTCACTGAGGGCTCTGTGTGTCTCTGAGGACTCTGTGTGTCTCTGAGGACTCTGTGTCACTGAGGACTCTGTGTGTCTCTGAGGACTCTGTGT
>NW_017309751.1:32276-35139 GCF_000935625.1 Nanorana parkeri | reverse complement strand
GTGACCCCTGTGTCTCCAGAATCTCCAGTGACCCCTGTGTCTCCAGAATCTCCAGTGACCCCTGCGTCTCTAGAATCTCCAGTGACCCCTGTGTCTCCAGAATCTCCAGTGACCCCTGTGTCTCCAGTGTCTTAAGTGACCTTTGTGCTCCTGTGTCACCCCATGACCCAATGAACATCCTATCTCACGCAGTGTCCCCGAGGGATTCCTTTCTCATGCAGTGACCCCAGAGCATTTTGTGACTCCAGTGTGCTCTGAACCTCTCCATGACCCCGGTGTCTCCACACAACCTTAGTATACTTCTGTATTTCCTGAGCTGTGTCTCCGGTCCCCTGTCTATGACAAATACATTGATTGAAATGAAAAAATCCTATGACCAGCCGCAATGTGTGTGGACACCCTATGACCAATCAGACTATCTATGGGACATTACCTGTGAAGTCTCCGGCCAGAGGTAGGTGGGTGTCAGTGAGCATCACCCGGTTCCTAGTGGATATCGGTCCATGTTTTCCCATTAGATCTCCGACCCTGCAGTGCAGGGACTCCTGGGGGCCACACCAAGACCAGTTCCCTCCCTGGAGAGAGGAAAGAAGGGAGTGGTCATCTGTGTCTCATTTCTCCATTGTACTCTCTGTGTCTCTGCCCCTCCCACACAGCGAAGGTGTGTCTCTGAGGACTCTGTGTGTCTCTGAGGACTCTGTGTCACTGAGGGCTCTGTGTGTCTCTGAGGACTCTGTGTCACTGAGGGCTCTGTGTGTCTCTGAGGACTCTGTGTGTCTCTGAGGACTCTGTTTGTGTGTATCTGAGGGCTCTGTGTGTCTCTGAGGACTGTGTGTGTATCTGAGGGCTCTGTGTGTCTCTGAGGACTCTGTGTCTCTGAGGGCTCTGTGTGTCTCTGAGGGCTCTGTGTGTCTCTGAGGACTGTGTGTGTATCTGAGGGCTCTGTGTGTCTCTGAGGACTCTGTGTATCTCTGAGGGCTCTGTGTGTCTCTGAGGGCTCTGTGTGTCTCTGAGGACTGATTTGTTCCCAGAATTTCCCTGCAGCCGGGGTGAAAATTCCGTATTATAGTCATGTGATCGGCCTGGTATCATCACCTGGAGTTGCCTTCCTCAAGTTTGGTTGATGGGCATTAGTCTTTTTCATGCTGCGTCACAGCACGTCTCTCTCACCTGATTGGGTATTTCATACGGATTGAACGTCGTTCCTCCGCCTTCTCCAGTCTGGATGGACCAGCTGAGGCTCTGCAAGGAAAATAAACCTTCAGTGAATGGAGTCTGGATGAGATCTTGACGGATTCACCATGAGACCTCTGCGGGCCTGTGTCTAGGGGGAAGATATTGTTTATTCTGGTTGGTGGGAGTATATCGGGGGAAATCCAGAAACCGCCATGTTCAGAACAAGCTCCAGAAACATGACACTGTTCATTCTCAGCCTACTTAATTGTATAGAGGTAGCGATGTTGGGCAGACCCTTCCCCCTTGACCAATCACATTTGAGGGTGATAACCTGTCAGGTGTAGGGAAAATTCCGGTCTCTAAAGTGGTTGTAGGTTATATGGACCAGCCAGGTTTTCTGACCCCAGTGTATCATCCCCATCACAGCAAGTCCAAACAAAACACATGGGGGGGGGGGTCATATATCCATTGAGCCAGTCCCTAGGCCAAGACATACCATTTGATATCCACATGGGGCTCTTAGTTCATACTATCAGGAGGAATAAATCTCATCTCCACACAAGTAATATTTTGGATCTTATGAAAGAAGTAATAATCCCGGACAGTGTGGATTGAGCTCTCCCTTCAGCTGATTGCCGTCACCAAGTCTATAGAGTTCCCCTGATTACCCCCCCTCCCCCTCCCACCCCAGCGAGGTGACAGTTGTCCATCTTTATTTATTGTCACAAGCCTATAGGGACTTATCAGGGAGTCTGAGGTCCTCATCCCTCCGGATCTCCGGGTCTATAGAGATTGTGAATTATGAACTGATGTCCATAGCACGACTCTGTATTATTATCATTCTACTTTCTATTATTATTATTATACAGGAATTATAGAGCGGCAACAGTGTGCGCAGCGCTTTACAATATAAGGAAGACATTACAATCACAATACAATTCAAGACAAGATGGTGAGGAGGGCCCTGCCCCCGAGGGCTTACAATCTAAAAGGGGAGGGGCCAGTGATACATGAGGAGCTAGCTGTGTGGTGAGGAATGGTTGAGTGGTCAGGTTGAGGTGGGATCAGCTTCCCTGAAGAGATGAGTCCTAAGGGATCGCCTAAAGGCAGTCAGAGTGGGAGATAGACGGACAGGTTAGGGTAAAGAGTTCCAGAGGATGGGAGACACTCTAGTAAAGTCCTGGAGGTGAGTATGGGAGGAGGTGACGAGGGAGCTGGAAAGCAGAAGGTATTTTGAAGAGCGGAGGGGGCGGTTAGGATGATATTTTGAGACGAGGTTGGAGATAGAGCCGGGGGCGGAGTTGTGGATGGCTTTGTAAGTGGTTGTTAATATTTTGAATTTTATCCTTTGGGCGATTGGAAGCCAGTGTAGGGATTGGCAGAGGGGGGTGCGGGATGGAAGCCAGTGGAGGGATTGGCAGAGAGGGGTGCGGGATGGAAGCCAGTGGAGGGATTGGCAGAGAGGGGTGCGGGATGGAAGCCAGTGGAGGGATTGGCAGAGAGGGGTGCGGGATGGAAGCCAGTGGAGGGATTGGCAGAGAGGGGTGCGGGATGGAAGCCAGTGGAGGGATTGGCAGAGAGGGGTGCGGGATGGAAGCCAGTGGAGGGATTGGCAGAGGGAGGCTGGGGATGGAGGCCAGTGGAGGGATTGGCAGAGAGGGGTGCGGGATGGAAGCCAGTGGAGGGA
>NW_017309751.1:24952-32229 GCF_000935625.1 Nanorana parkeri | reverse complement strand
GGGGGGGGTGGAGGATGCAAGCCAGTGGAGGGATTGGCAGAGGGGGGCTGGGGATGGAGGCCAGTGCAGGGATTGGCAGAGCGGAGTTGCAGATACCGACCGGTTGGTTAGGTGGATGAGTCTAGCAGCTGCATTCATGATAGACTGAAGGGGGGAGGAGCCTGTGTAGAGGTCGGCCAATGAGGAGGGAGTTACATTAGTCAAGACTTTCTATATCTCTGTACACAGAATGCCCTTTACCTTCTCCGGGGAGACTGGCTGCAGATCTACCATGATGGTGGTGTCGCTGGATCCTCCATTCGGATACACAATCTGACTCTGTCGGAGAATACAAACAACTCAGAACTCGATGTTATCTACAGAATGATCACATGACTCGGCATTCCTTATAATCACCGTACAGCCCCGTCTATGGAGTGCTCGCATAGAACCACATTGACCCATACACACAAACAATCAGAGTGGTCTGCGCTCGCATATTCCCAGATGACCCACAACGTTGTCTACAGTTCTCCTACAGCATTGTCTATGGAACATTCTTTCCGTGTGTCTATGACGCTCCTACATCACCAATTATTGCACATATAGGCTGAGTTATGTAAATCTTCATATACAGATGGAGCGAGTCCTTTATCGGGGTCATTATCGGGGCGCAGCTAGCGGGTTCGGATACATTTCAAAAACCCGAAACACTATAAACGATTTTTGGCGTCGCACATTGTTTTCTCACCAGGGAAATTCTTCCGCGGATGTTTCCGGAAAATTCCGCTGTGGCTCGCACCCACGCCCCACCGGACGACTGTTGGCGCTGGAAGGTGGCACAATGCATTCTGGGAAAAATGGCAGTTAATGAAGATATTACCGATGGAAGCAAGTCAGAAAAGAGTCCCTTCGTTCCTGATAAACCCTGTGGTATCATTTTCCATTTTCTTTGCTCTTTTCATTCAATGACATAAGCCGGCCATACACGCAAAGATTTCTGCCACTGTCAGAATGGCTGATTGGTTGCAGTCACAATTTGGCTGACAATTTTTCACCCGGCTCCTCTAACAAAAGTTGATTGAAAGGTTAACATTTGTCAGGCCGGGTGGTGCCGGCAGGGCGACCCACAGATCACATTTCTCTTGATTTAGCGAGAGTCGTCTGAAATTTTAACAGCGTATAGCCAGCTTTAGCCTCTGCCTATCTGCCCCTACTAGAACTTTGTGCCTCTGCCCCTCCCACAATGGCAACATTTCCCCCTGTAGTTTGTGTCTCTGCCCCTCCCACAATGGTGAGATTTCCTCCAGTAGTTTGTGTCTCTGCCCCTCCCACAATGGTGAGATTTCCTCCAGTAGTTTGTGTCTCTGCCCCTCCCACAGTGGTGAGTTTCTCCCCCCAGTAGTTTGTGTCTCTGCCCCTCCCACAATGGTGAGATTTCCTCCCAGTAGTTTGTGTCACTGCCCCTCCCACAATGGTGAGATTTCCTCCAGTAGTTTGTGTCTCTGACCCTCCCACAATGGTGAGAGTTCCCCCAGTAGTTTGTGTCTCTGCCCCTCCCACAATGGTGAGATTCCCTCCAGTAGTTTGTGTCTCTGCCCCTCCCACAATGGTGAGATTTCCTCCAGTAGTTTGTGTCTCTGCCCCTCCCACAATGGTGAGATTTCCTCCAGTAGTTTGTGTCTCTGCCCCTCCCACAATGGTGAGTAGTTTGTGGTTGTGAGTTCACTTACCTGGACCCATTGACATAGTGAATGACCAAAGACCGGCCGAGCACGCTGAGTGGACCAGACAGAGGAAAGTTGGTGTCTTTGAATTGTCCGGTCTGATGGTCCAGGCTTAGTAAGGAGCCATGCCTCCCACTGATGTCTCCCACCTCATATTCATCATCGGTTCCATTACCGGCTGCTGGAGAGCTGGAAATATTTACATTGAAGGGGTTGAAGTGACCTTGAATCTGCTCAAATGAACACGGGCTGCCGGACTCTTCAGTCACTGGAAGCTCATGGATGTGGAAGCCTCCAGCAAGGCCTTCCAGTCCATGGAAATCGATGGCAATCACTGTAGGCATAAAATCAGAGACCTGCGAGGCCTTCAACTCTCCTCCGGCATTACCAGACCCAAGCCAAAGACTGGTTCTACCTTCGGAGACTGCCTGGAGAAGGATATTGGCACAGGCCACACGTGGAGACACCCCTTCAGGTCCATGTATGACCACTGACCGCCCTATGATAGACATTGGTCCTGTAAGTGAAGTTAAAGAGTCAGTAAATAAATAGCGAGCCGGAGAAGGGGCAAGAAGGGTAATGGGGGCATGCTTTCCGGCATAGTCTCCAGCCTCACATCGCAGGGGGTTGCTTGGTTTGCACTCCTGGCTGTAGTTCCCATCAATTGGTACATTGTACGGGTTGAAGTGTCCTCCAGCACTGGCACAGGTATCAGACTCTGACGAGAGTGGAAATTGGTGGATGTGCCAGTTATGGTTTTTGCTAATCTTGTCAGAGACATGGGAGAGCTCAATGTACACAGTGAGGTCATTGTAGGGATCGCTTGGAGCCTGTTGAAGCATTATCCTGCCCACCACGCCCTTACGGAAAGATGCAAGTGCGGTAACAACTTCTCCTTCCAAATTTATGGTGCTGCACGCCCACGGTTCCCCACTAGCTTTCGATATTAGGACAGAACGGCCAATAACACTATTTTTGCCATAAAGTGGAAGATTCCAGTCAGTTAGGACAGCGCTAAATCCCTCGTGACCCTGCAGAGTGCCATGCCGCCCGCTCAAGTCTCCAATCTGCCATGAACTGTGGCCGCTTCTAACTGTTGCTGTTCCCACTGAGAAAGGATTCCAGAGATCTCCTGTGTTTGCTTCATCACACAAGTTCTGGTCCGACTGTTTGCGAGCCAGGATAGGTAGAGAGTGGATTCTGTACTGGGCAGCAGCCCCCTGGAACCTCCATAGGTTTATGGAAAGTTGAGTGGGGTGGAAGGGTGACTCTTGCCTGAAGCTAAAGGATCCATTAATACCTTGCATGCCGAATTCTGCTGAAGCCGCCTTAGGCTGTATGGACCTCACCTCTGCACATGCCCATCTCTCCTGGTGTTTTATCACAAGATAGGGCATCACACCAACAGTGGTCAGCTCCAGGCGGCTCTTAGCAAGCTTTTGGTGGTGCCCAACTTCGACATTTCCTAAAAGCTGGCCATTATTTACCTGGCAGGTGTCTGAGAAGAAGAGAGAGGCATTGAGGTAAGCCATCCCTTCCAGCAGTGCTAACTCCACCACAGCTGTGATTGGCTGCCGATTTGATGACTGCAGGAAGTAGACTTGTCCTATAATGAAAGACTGGACAATGGCTTTCCAAGCACTTTGAGAGCCGGTCTCCAGATTTACACATGTCTGCCGACCACAGGTCTTCAAAACTAGGGAGCATGTGTCATACCTGATGTTTGGATCAATTGCCACCTGTGTCATTCCACTGATAGAGAGATCATAACAAGACTGACCAAGGTGGTCAATGTGACAAGGATCCTGAGATGCTCCATAGATCACCGGAAACTTGTGTATGGAGATGTTGACAGATCCACATGTACCAGACAGATCCGTCCTGAGAGTCCATGTGTTTGTATTTATAGTTACAGATCCGAGCACGTTATCCATCTGTATCCGGGCGGTTAGAGTGCCTTGGCTCCATGAGTCTATGAGATAAAAGAATATTAATACTCTCAATGGGGAAACAAGAGGAAACACATTGACCTAAAAATAATACTGTCAGTGCAATCATGAAAAGGAAAAGTTGTCTGACCCCACCAGGAATGTGACCTCGCCTCCCATCTTTACACTCGGCTCCTCTACACAAACGTCATGTTAATAAATGACCCGATTCTTTCTATCACTGAGGCGCTGACTTCCCTTATTATAGAATTCACTCTTCTGTCTGCTTCATGTTTTATATTCCATGAGGAAACTGGGACTCACCTAAAAGAAGGAGAGTGGTGATGATGATGGGAAGAAGCATGATGCCCTCCTGCGGTCTTGGTGAAGGTCTCCTATATGAAAGGGTCTTCACCGAAGGTCCTGTCCCAAGTCTCTATACTTTCTGCTCTGTGCTTGTCGCTTTCCGCCAGATCATGTGAGACCTTCAGGGAAGTTCCCCTCTTTATGTGACAACTGTTTTCTACTTTGTTATTTACATAATCTGTCCGAGATCTCTATCTTATATATTCTGAACCGCCAATAACAATGACAGAAGAGCTTACTTCACATCCCTGAGCTGAGCGGAAGGTCCTAGAAACCAACAGATTAGGAGTCCCTGAGGAAGAAGGTTTACCTCCCCCACCCCACCCGATACTTTCTTCTGTAACAATTACTCATGAAGTCAGTAAACTGGCCAACTAGACGACTCCATAAAACCTCATTTCATCACCAAACGGTTAAATCATCAGATTGTTTTCCTGAAAGAACTTGTTATATTATCCGTCCTCTTTGTATGACAATTATTAAACATTGGAGAGGTGACACCTGGATTTGTCACACGCTATTCAACCTCTAATCCTTAACGGTGAGTGCACAATGGCCCCAGAATTTCCCAGAATCCTCCGAGGTATAACCTGTAATCAGAGCCTTTCTATAATAAGGAACGAGGTTCAGGTTATCCAGATCAACATGAAATAGATGGAGGAAATATACAATAAATGTAGTTTGTTTGTGACGCAACACTCAGTATTCTTATATATGTATGTATATATATATTGTGGCAGTGCATGGCAATGCCGCGGCGTAGTATGGCAACATTGGCACCCAGGACACTCAGCCAAAGGGGCTGAGAGGGTCCAGAATGTGAAACATGTTATAAGGAAGAGCCTGGCTTTTCAGGTCCTTCCAGGTTTTCCTAAATGTAGGTGGGATCTGAAGCTCTGGAGATCTCTTAGAGCTCTGGGTGGGATGAGATCTCCAGTCCTGGGGCCAGGTGTTACCAATGACCAGTATAGCTGGATCAGGTGGTTGAGAGCGGACTTATTAGGAGTCTGGATCAGAGTTCAGAGAGTAGTGTTGGAGGTGTGTGGGTGCAGGAAGCACAGAGCCACAGCAGACTCAGGTGCGTGCGGGACAGCCAGGGAAGGCTGGGAGAGGTCAGGAAGGTCGGTGACCCTAGGACCGCTGGGACACACTGCTGAGAGAGCAGAGTGAGGGCTCACGAGGGAAGCTGTCTTGTGCAGGTCTTGAGAGGTCTACCCTGTGGATGGAACGAGATGTATGGCGTTTTCCCTTAATAAAACTGCATTTTACTTGCACCTGCGGTCTGCAGTCGAGTGTCCTTGTTACAATATATTATATCTTGAGGCACTGGCTGGCTGGCTGGCAGGATTGTGGACGTGGTCTATGTGTCTTCTAGGTTTCTCCCCATGGTGAGGCGCTCCGCTCGGATTTGTGCCTGAAACAAGCTTACCCTTTTCTCAGAATCCTAAAAAGTCCTTTCCTGGGTCCCGGAGTCCGGAGGCCTTGTAGAGCTTTGGGTTGGATGAAGCCTCCATCTTAGGCTCACATCTTTCCTATTAACCAGACTTAATTATTAGTCTCATCTGGGGAGGAGCTTCGTATTCTGGTCAATGATGAGTTACACCCTAACTCTAGCTCATAAGGTTTGCGGAGCGGGAAAACTAAATGGCCACATTTGGCCAGTTTGCCCGTGAGAACCTCCAACCGCTTCACCTGGAGCTCACTCATTTAGTGGCAGTATCACTATGCCGTGGGGGTACCTGGGTCGTTGGGGCATCACTCATCATATTTTAGGAGGATTGCTTGACAATGTGGTTGATGTTGGATTTACATCAGCGGACAATGTTAATAACAGACTTTTTCTCAGGGTCTGTGTGTTTATCTAGTATTTTATGTTTTATTGTATATACAGTAAGTAACAAGGGGAACTCACTTACGGGGGAGGACTGAGCATCTGTGGACCCCCTTAATCTAAGGGGGCTTCCAGATTCTGATAAGTTCCCCCCCCCACAGACACCCACAGCCACTGGGGGTCAGTGAGAAGAATGTCCCTTACATTGGAGGTCAGTGGGTAGAATGTCCCTTACATTGGTGGTCAGTCGGAAGAATGTTCCTTACATTGGGGGTCAGTGGGAAGAATGCTCCTTACATTGGAGGTCAGTGGGAAGAATGTTCCTTACATTGGGGGTCAGTGGGAAGAATGCTCCTTACATTGGAGGTCAGTGGGAAGAATGTTCCTTACATTGGGGGTCAGTGGGAAGAATGCTCCTTACATTGGAGGTCAGTGGGAAGAATGTTCCTTACATTGGGGGTCAGTGGGAAGAATGCTCCTTACATTGGAGGTCAGTGGGAAGAATGTTCCTTACATTGGGGGTCAGTGGGAAGAATGCTCCTTACATTGGAGGTCAGTGGGAAGAATGTTCCTTACATTGGGGGTCAGTGGGAAGAATGCTCCTTACATTGGAGGTCAGTGGGAAGAATGTTCCTTACATTGGGGGTCAGTGGGAAGAATGCTCCTTACATTGGAGGTCAGTGGGAAGAATGTTCCTTACATTGGGGGTCAGTGGGAAGAATGCTCCTTACATTGGAGGTCAGTGGGAAGAATGTTCCTTACATTGGGGGTCAGTGGGAAGAATGCTCCTTACATTGGAGGTCAGTGGGAAGAATGTTCCTTACATTGGGGGTCAGTGGGAAGAATGCTCCTTACATTGGAGGTCAGTGGGAAGAATGTTCCTTACATTGGGGGTCAGTGGGAAGAATGCTCCTTACATTGGGGGTCAGTGGGGAGAATGCTCCTTACATTGGGGGTCAGTGTGAAGAACACTCCTTACATTGGGGGTCAGT
Source organism: Nanorana parkeri (assembly GCF_000935625.1). Lineage (NCBI taxonomy): Eukaryota > Metazoa > Chordata > Amphibia > Anura > Dicroglossidae > Nanorana > Nanorana parkeri. The sequence goes on along the minus strand of NW_017309751.1, from coordinate 25,406 downwards.
GGGGGGAATGCTCCTTACATTGGGGGTCAGTGGGAAGAATGCTCCTTACATACCTTCTTGGCTGTATTTCTGTCCTTTTTACCAAAAACTCCGGTATATACTGTATTGGTAAAATGAAATGCATAGGTAGGTAATAGGTATATGAATAGGTCAGTAATATATGTGAATGCCCTTCCCCTAAATAACCATATAAGAGTCCTGTGACACTCCTGACCGATATATAACCCGATGTTTCATGGCTGGGCGCCGTAGTGACTGCGGATGGCGTCGCATGTAACAGAGCATTCCTAAGGGAAGTTACCAGCACACCGATCTCCTCCTTATCTTTCCATCTTTATTGACCTTGGCCAATCTTGGCATTGCAATGAAATGCTGACAATAAAACGTTCAGAGAAACAAAATACATTTATTGTCCTTCAAGATACACAGAACCCTGAAAATCATGTTATCATTT
>NW_017309751.1:13486-24942 GCF_000935625.1 Nanorana parkeri | reverse complement strand
CTGTAGTTCTACATCTGGATGGAAGTATCACATAGATGGACAGCCATGGACGGGTTATTAGGTTATTAGGTCTGTTGGACAACCTCTCCTTCTAATAAGGAGGACTTAAAGTAACCTTGACCTGAGAGCAATATGGGGGCTACCATTGTAGATCTCCTTTTTAATCAGCATTTCTCAACCTTTTTTGAGGTGGAGGAATCCTTGCTCAACTATGATAAATTGAAAGCAGGTTACCAGGAGACAGCTCCCTTCCTCCTTAAAGGTACAGCCACACACCAGAACCTCAGCATTGCCCAAGGCAGCTGAAGACCCCCAATAAAACAACTGAAACAATGGCCTGGAAGAAGCACGCAGATGAGAAAAGTCATAGTGATATCACAACTCCCAATCTGTAGACTTATTCCAGACCAGTGACTGAGAAAGTACCAAATCCATTGGATTAGTGTGACAGCCAGAGACCTAGTATTTTCCTGAGGGAAAGGTCAGCATTTCCAGCCTCTGCGCTTCCACAGTACAAGTCTCCTGTACCCTAACCATGTCTATACATTTACTGGCATAGTGACATGGGGCAGATTATATTCCTGACTGTAGTTGTGTCATTGTGAAGTTAGACCTTCTTGCCTAACCTCAGGTTCTTCAGATACGTTGGGCAGAGTTTGGAGTTGCCCAGTATCACAATGGAGGACTGAACGGTGGGGTAGATTAGCACAAAAAATAGTGCTGCCATTTCAGACATGGATTGAATGGTCAGGGAAGATGCCAAGAGGCTGACCTCTGAGAGGTAGAAGATGGCGTACAGTATGGAGAGATAGACCATGATCCGAGCGGCCCTCTTGTGAGCATCTAGACTGGGGATGCTGAAACCGGAACGGTTGTACTTCATATTATGGTAGTGTGTCCACAGGGAGGTCAGAGTGAGGACGATGGAGAGGATGGCCAGCACGAAGGGCAAACAGCAGCCCAAACCAATGGTTAGAAATTTATAGGTCTGAGTCAGCTCGATGGTGGCGTCAATTATCCATGAACCAGAGCTGAGGTTCAGGGTGATGGCAGAAAGTTCAATGTTGGTGTCAATGATCATAGGACTGGAGGTGACGTTCCTAGCGATGACACACATCTTCAAATGAATTTCCCAAATGCTCAGAAGGCTGATGGCGAATGATCCAAGACCTGCCCCTATCAGGAATCTGGTCACCACGTTGGTGATGTTAGTCTTGAGGTGGATGAAGAAGCGGAGCTTGAAGCTGACGATCCTCAGGCAGTAGTAGACACACAGAATTGCTGTGATCCAAAAACTGAAGTAGAACTGGAAGATCAGAAAGACGGAGACAGTGGAAGAGATGTTGGGGTACTGGAGCATGTTCGGGTACATGATGAACAGGAACGTGCAGATGTTCATGTCACACTGCAGGCAAATGTTGTTGATGGCCATGAGAACCAAAATCTTATCACAAAGACTCCGTGGGAGGCCTCGTCTCCAGTGGGCAGCATTCAGCACTATAATGTAGAAGTTAAAGAGGACCCCCAGCACACACTCAGCAATTGCAACGATGAACCCCACCACCCAGAGAAGAGCCACCATCCTGCCTTGTGTCTGTGCAGATCTGAGTGAAGGAAGGCAGAGCAGCGTTCATCGACACTGATTGATTGGATGCAAATATCTCGGAGATGTTTTCAGGAGCTGATCTCACGCAATGGGTACATCTGATCCAGAGGAGGTCAAATGTCAAAATAATAGAAAATAATAATAGGCAACGCACACAATATCTAGGAAACCAAATGTGTACATCAAACATGATAAACCACCGAGCAGTCTGCATCTCTATGTGCAATAATCCATGCGTATCACTCCCGGTGCGATCCCACCACCTCCTGGACTGCAACTCACTGCACCAAAATGGCCACCCATGTAATGGTAAGTCACAAAGCACTTCATAACCTCCTCTCCATGGAGTCAAACTTCCTCCAAACTCTGTGTAGATGGACATTCCACCAACAAAGCAGCATGTTCTTCTACCAGCAAATACGAGGTGCGGTGTTGAGGTGTAGGAGTGTCCCTAGTCTACATTTCAAGCTTGCAGCTGGGGCTGTGGCCTGAGCTCATGACTAAGGTAGCTCAGAGGTCCCCTTTTACTGCCACCACCCCCTTTACCTTCGACTCCCCACCCACTTCCTTTCAATTACCACGCTACACCAGGGTTGGAGTATAAATGGCCACAGCCACCTTTCATTACAAAACTTTTATAAATACTCTTTAAATAACAATCAAAAACAACAATAACCAAGTAACCGTACAGTGGCTTGCTAGGTTTCAAGGTCCTTGAAGGCACTCACTACTCACTCCAAACTCGGACCGGTGCCTGCGGGCACCTTTCTTAAAAGGGAATGACCCCAGCCGCCATACACCGCCTGGGGGACGTACTTCAATTGCCCGCAGACCCACCGTGGTCCCTCTTACCAGGTCATGACGTGTGACCTTACCACCACCGAAGGCCACCCGCACCACCGATGGGTCCCCCGTCAAATTATCCAACCCAGAAAATTGCCTTCAAGGATCCCCAAACCGCCATAATGCTGCGACAAACGTTAGACACCACCAAAACCATACCGGGGCGGGCGGGTGGATAGTCCTGTTCCTTCTCCTGGTCATGCTGGCTCCTGGAACTCCTCCTTCCCGGATACTCTCCGAAGCTCCTCCTGTAAAGCTCCCTCCACCAATCCTGTGTGTATCCCTCCTCTAATTCACTTTTCCCTTTTTTTTTTTCCTTTAACCCTTTTCTCTCCTGGTTCCCTTTCCCAGCCTTGTCATGTAGGCCTTCCGCTTATTGCACTTTGTTCCATAGCTCCCGGCCTGTCTGGACAATGTTTTTTTTTTCTTTCCTCTTCTGGAGAGTAAGAAGATACAATGTATTGGGTTACCAATATATATATATTTTTTTTGCAAGTTTATTTTCAGATTTATTCAAATAATAAAAAAACAAAACAGTCACAACAAACATAAGTAGTACATAAGCAATAACCTGGTCAGGCGCTGTTTAATATCAGAAGGCTACAAAGCAAAATCAATGGATTGCATAATGTCGTCACTGCATTATTAAAGCGGAACAGTTATAGGTTCGTAAGTATTTTAAACATGCAAGGAGGTAGCCATTGTAGTCAGGTGACGTAGTATAAGAACAGCTTACCAACAATCTAACAATTCGTGTATGCATGAAAGGCCGGGCACACACCTTACAACCATCGCAAGACTTTTGCTCACCGGCCCGTACGGCTTTTATCTTACGAACATGTTAGAGACATCGTACGATGCTCGGCGGGTTTTCAAACATGTTCGTAAGTCTAAAGTCGTGCGACCGTACAGTAGTAGAGGTCGACGCGGCTTACACACACCTTACGATCATCGTACGATCGCGGGATTTCCCGCCATTATCGTACGATTATCGTAAGGTGTGTGGGGACCTTAAGGCTGAAGCCTAACCATTATCTACTAATCTGTGTCTGGTGGTGCTAGTGGGTGGGAACGGATCATAGAGTGAGGCGGAAAGGACCTGAAATGGACAGAGAAAAAGGGGCAACATCCCGGATAACAAGCAATTGAGCTGCAAGTTTGAGAATGACTCGCTAAACTATTGCTAGACTTGCCGAGCTTCACAATTTTGTTGCACAATTACAGCGAGTCTGCATTGCGAGTCTCCAGACCGGCGAGCTTGCAGAGCTCTTGCTAAGACCTGCAGGACTCTTGCTGTGGACCTGCCGAGCAAACTTGCTACAAATTCAAAAAGTGTCGCCTAGAACTTGTGCTGCGAGTGTTCTGCGAGTCTACAACCTGCCAGGGAATGTGCGCAGCAAGTTACCAAGAGATACAATGTACCCCGGACACAAGTTTGTAGCAAGTTATCTTCGCTATCTGGGATAAGGAATGTATGTACGGGAATTAATACGGGGGAGCAGGTCATAGCTATGAGAGTGCAGACTAAAGTGGAGTGCCTTGGTTTAATCACCGACAATTGTCACTTCTCCAGTGTACTACCCAAGGACATTGAGTTGGCCCAGAGAGCCCTCAGATGAGGCTAGAAGGTGCCATTTTGAGTTCTGAAAAACGAACATAATATTCTTTGTGATAGTTTGGGGAAGATAGCACAATGGTGGGAGCTAAGCGCTGTACACGCTTGTTCTTCTTGTGTTATCTTCGATGATAAGGGGAAGAGAGATTTGATGCAACAATCGGAGAAGACGCAATATTGCATCGGCCACTTCCCCTGTTATTTGCAATGTGGCCGCAGTATGAACAGTGATAATGGTGGGCGGAGCTGGACGGGTCTTTCAGATAAAATCGCATTATGTGTAATGGCGGGTGCAGATTGTCCTCCTCAGTGTCTTCATCTTTAATTACACAAATTCCTCCATAATCTGCAACAACATAAAATGTCACATGAAGGAACGAAACGCGTCCTCTGATGGGACAATACGGGGAGTCTGTCAGGGGGCTCCCGGGGGAGGGTGAGGGGGGGACACAAGTCACATTTCAGTATTAGGCGTCTCTTCCCATGTACAGATGATTATTCTGATGATCCGCCAATCATTCACAATCTGCTACAATGTTTCAGACTACAAAAGTGACCACTGAAATGCTTCCTCCTGTCTGCAGCAGACTGATCACTGGGGGAGGGGAGACTGGGGAAATGCTTCCTCCTGCCTGCAGAAGTCTGATCACTGGGAGAGGGGAGACTGGGGAAATGCTTCCTCCTGCCTGCAGAAGTCTGATCACTGGGAGAGGGGAGACTGGGGAAATGCTTCCTCCTGCCTGCAGCAGACTGATCACTGGGAGAGTGGAGACTGAGGAAATGCTTCCTTCTGCCTGCAGCAAATTGATGACAACATCTCAGCCTAGACAAGGTCACTGACTGGAGCACAAGGATGGATTTTGCTGCTGTACATTGTGACATGTCAGGAATGGATTTATAAGTAATGACAGGTCCACTTTAATTGAAGCCTCATGTTGATCATCCAGGACTCATATTAATGACTACATCCACCTCCCCCAGGAGTCAGTCCCCGAAGCCTCAGACTCACCGTATTGAAGGTCCTGAGATGAGGCGGCTGCATTAGTCCAATGATCCGAATCCGTGTTATAAGAGACACATTTGTAGGTCTGGGGGAGTGATGGTCTCACCATCCGGAGAATCCATCATATCCAACCCAATGTCCCTGATCCAAATCCACCAGTGCCGGTGCTTTATGGGCGGTGCTGCGTCTGTTAGTGATTCCTCATCACAACTTCTAACTTCACAATCTTCTCCGATTTCTGGAATAATCATCTCTTTTGGTTTTCATGAGAAACATTGGGCTCCATCTAGAGGACAATGAGAGATATTGGGCTCCATGTAGAGGACAATGAGAGATATTGGGCTCCATCTAGAGGACAGTGTAAGATATTGGGCTCCATGTAGAGGACAATGTAAGATATTGGGCTCCATCTAGAGGACAATGAGAGATATTGGGCTCCATCTAGAGGACAATGTAAGATATTGGGCTCCATGTAGAGGACAGTGTAAGATATTGGGCTCCATGCTCCTTCATTTTATTTTTATATTTTACAAGGAAATGTCAGAGGTCTCTTTAGATCGCCAATATTTCCCCAAAGTCCTCCAACAGTAACAAAATAATAATAATAATAATAAATACCCAAATACGACTCCCCCCCCCCACACACTTATTATATACGTGCTCCATAATGCGGTGTACGACATGCACTGCGGCGAGTTGTTAGAACGCATCGCAGTGCTTGATACATTGTGACGTATTGCCATGCGTTGTGATACGCTCTGTTGCGATTATATGTATCATTTTATCACAACACACACACCAGCGCACAAATGATTTTATACAGTTTTTTTTACAGTTTTTTTTTACAGTTTTACGTTTACCGTTTTGCAATAAGACGCAATCTAAAATGTACAAATAATTGTTCTTTATTACCTCCAATCAGTTTTGTCTTTTAGATTTAGTCGGAAAAGTGTTTTTTTTTTTTGTGGTGCACTGATACTGATTTTAGTGCTTTTATCCATTGAATTGTGTATTTATATCGGTTTATTATGAATTTGACAAACTCTTGCGCAATTACCGCAGGTATCTACTAAATTAGTAGCACCATCTTTTTATTCTCCTGCGCTTTCAGGAAACGTATGGCTTGGGGGGGTCTTTTACAAACGCTCGCGACGCAGCAATAGAGGATCAGAACAATGGGAAAAATGGCAAAAATGGTGAGGCCGGCTGAGGTTAAACGCGTTCTGGAAAGCTTGGCAATGAAAGGGTTAAATGGTGCCAATGAAATTCTGATCTAATGTAGAATGAAAAGTATTTGGCTCCATCTAGTGGACAATCAAATATATTGCAACTCCAGCTAAAGGACAATTAAAGATATTTGGTTCTGTCTCGTGGACATTGAAAGGTATTAGGTTCTGTCTAGTGGACGATAAAGGGCATTGGGTTCTACCGAGTGGACGATGAAAAGGTATTGGGTTCTGTCTAGTGGATGATGAAAGGTATTTGGTTCTGTCTAGTGGATGATGAAAGGTATTGGGTTCTGTCTAGAGGACGATGACGGGCATTGGGTTCTGTCTAGTGGACGATGAAGGGTATTGGGTTCTGTTCAGTGGAAGGTGGAGGACATTGGGTTCTGTCTAGTGAATGATGAAAGGTATTGGGTTCTGTCTAGAGGACGATGACGGGCATTGGGTTCTGTCTAGTGGACGATGAAGGGTATTGGGTTCTGTTCAGTGGAAGGTGGAGGACATTGGGTTCTGTCTAGTGAATGATGAAAGGTATTGGGTTCTGTCTAGAGGACGATGACGGGCATTGGGTTCTGTCTAGTGGACGATGAAGGGTATTGGGTTCTGTTCAGTGGAAGGTGGAGGACATTGGGTTCTGTCTAGTGAATGATGAAAGGTATTGGGTTCTGTCTAGAGGACGATGACGGGCATTGGGTTCTGTCTAGTGGACGATGAAGGGTATTGGGTTCTGTTCAGTGGAAGGTGGAGGACATTGGGTTCTGTCTAGTGAATGATGAAAGGTATTGGGTTCTGTCTAGAGGACGATGACGGGCATTGGGTTCTGTCTAGTGGACGATGAAGGGTATTGGGTTCTGTTCAGTGGAAGGTGGAGGACATTGGGTTCTGTCTAGTGAATGATGAAAGGTATTGGGTTCTGTCTAGTGGATGATGATGGGAATTGGGTTCTGTCTTGTGGGTGATGAAAGGTATTGGGTTCTATCCAGTGGATGATGAAAGGTATTGTGTTCTGTCCAGTGGACAATGAAAGGTATTGAGTTCTGTACTTTCCACACTGGTACCATTGCACGTCCCCTACCAAGCGGGGGCGTGGGGTCGCCATAGGATTTGGAAAGGATATTCCCTTCACGGTCACTGATAGAATGGTTGACCCGGAGGGCAGGTTCCTTTTTCTTCATGTCGAATTATATGGTGTTATATATACTGTGGCGAACGTTTACTGTCCGAATTCGTGTCAGTGGAGATGCACGGAACTGATACAGGAAATGGACAAAACATTCATTATTTTGTAGTTATTACATCACAACAACAACAACAACAACAATGTAACATAAAACATCACACGCAGGAAACACAAATCATGTCAGATATAAATGTATATATATCAGGGGAGCACAGCAGCCGTGTGCACCTCCGCGTGCGTCCTGTACACACTTGGATAATGTTGTCGGTTTGATGGAACTTTAAACTTGTGTCCATCATGTCCTGATGGCATTCCTCATATCTCTACCTACACACATCAAGCTCTGGGGTTCCATCTCCTTGCAGAACAACTGCTGAATCAGTGATGGAGAGGGGGGGATTGCTTTCAATTAGCCCGAGCACATTGATCACCGTCAGCTGTAGAGGGATCAGTGAAGTGCAGCCACTGTTAGACTTGTGCGCCATCAAAAAATGTGTTCCGTTTCGTAATATCCGTTATTTCATATTTCATAATTCGTGTCCGAAACTCAATTCGGATTCGTACGAAATACGGATTTTCGTTAGTTTCGGCACATTTTCGTAACTTTACGAACATTCGTTATGATGAAGTTAAAAAGCAAAAATACCTTTGTTATTATTGGAGTCGATGTGGTAGTTGTTTTTTTATCCAAAATACGAATTCCGTTAACGGATTCCGGATCCGAATTTCCGTATTTCGGACTTTAAAAAAACTAATCAACTCCAATATAAATGTACTTTGCTTTTTACCTTCAATATAACGAATGTTCGTAACGGAATTTCGTATTTCCTGCCTGTGTATTGTAATGCGACTCTCAGCAGCAGCGGATCCGTATTTCGGATAAAAAAAAAATCTTGTCATGTTGTTCAACCTCATTTACAGGGGTAATATTAGTTCCCGTTTCAAAGAAATTCGGATCCGAAATTCGTTAACGGAATTTCGTATTTCGGATATAATTGGGAAACTGCACTTCGGATTTCGGATGCTTCCGAATCTACGAATTTCAGGAAAATCCGTACGAATTTCGATTCGTAACGAAACGAATCGCACATGTCTAATATATAACGAGCAACCATGACTGACCCTAGACACACCCGTATACTATAGAGAGACACTAGGTGCATGAGACATTACAGCATGTTTGTAGAGTCATATAAATGAAGCTGGCCGCCATGTGTGGCTTTAATATGCTGCGGTGTCCCTTTAAGAACATGTGATATCAGTGTAGCCGAAATGTAACGTTTAGTTGAAATCAGCTGAACGCATTCCAGGGGCTGCAGACCCAATAGATGTACAACGTCTTAAGGTTCCTTTTCTCTACAAAGCAGCCACAGTAGAAAAGCCAGTCTCCTGCCAGCAAAGAAGGACACCCCCGTGTGTGGAAGCAGCGGTCTCTCTGCAGAGCTCTGACTGAGCCCCCTACTGAGTCACAGTTACATCTCCCCCAACTAGCAAAGTGCATGCTCCCCACCAACCAGCCCCATCCCACTCCTACCTCTGTTATTGCAGAGAGCCAATGAAATCATGGGCGTCCGGAGGCCAGGGGTCACCCAGTCTTCAGACCGGGTGACACCCCGGTCATCATCGAGCGCGCGTGTGATGTCACCTCGTGCGCGTCCATCTGATTGAAGCCTGCCGGCGGCCATCTTGGTGAGAGAGAAGGGAACGTTCACCCGGCGGGATGAGGTATGCCGCCGGGTCCCCTCCTCTCTCCTGACACTGTCGGGCTCTCGGTCCATGACCGAGTGCCCGACATTTTAGAGGGGGTGACACCGAAATGCCTGTCAGTCATTTTGGTGTCACCCCTGCAATGGTGTCACCCAGATGCAAGACGCAGCCGCCGCACCCCCCTTCTGGCGCCAATGAATTAAATGTATCTCATTATAACTTGAGAGGTCATGGTCAGGTGACAACTCCTCCCCTCAAGCCGTGCTTCCACCAGCCAAGAAGTCCCTTTCACCCCCAGGGGCCCAATCATTCTTTACTGAGATCCTAAATATTGTCCTCCACCCGACTTTCCAGCACAGGAGGTCTGCAGAAACACCTTCCTCAGCTTGGGGCTGGACTGGATAATGATGGAAGCTTCCAGTGTCGGAAAGAAACCCAATATGAGCCAGGCAACGGAAACGGCGGATCCACGGAAGCCAGGCGGGGGTTGGAAAATGATTAGGTCCGCCGTGCTGATGATGACGGAAAGGAGAAGCAGCAACGCCATTGTCCTCACCGCACTGACGTGAGCCTGGACACTGGGGCAGCGGAGTCCTGAGCTATTGGTCTTCATACTCCGCACATGGGTTAATAAGGAGAACATGGTGAGGGTCAAGGAGACCAGGATGATAGAGAGGGACAAGCAGATGCTGGCACAGGCCAGGGGGATGAAATTGAAGCCCGTTAAGGAGATCTCCAACAAAGTGGAATTCTGACCGGGGACCCCGAAATGAAGACCCCAGATCGGTGGCAGAGCGATGGCAAGAGACACAAGTGCCGACAATAAAAGGAGGTGAGGCGTGAACGATGACAGCCCCCTCTTTATCCAGACGCAGATCTGGTGTTTCAGGTTGGTGATACTGGTCCAGTAGAGGGTACTGAGCCAGGCAATGAGCCAATAGTTGAAGTACAAGTGAAATGGGACAAGGATGACCGTCGTATGCATGACCTTCGCTTCATAATACATTGGAAGCCAAAACCCGGCACCATTCACAAGCATGAGTCCTCGCATGGTGAGGTTAGTCGCCCCCATGACCAGCTGGATGAGATCGGAGGGGGTCACCTTCACCCCATGACTGAGGTTCTTCACGTGGATGAGAACAATACATGAGTTCAATGAGAAGGACAGCGGGCTTTCCAGAATGTTGATGAAGAAGAGGATGACCTTCAAGGGCCACATCTTCTGCTCAGAGTGCTCAGAGTCTCTGACCGTCCGTTCATACGGAGCCTACTGAGGACTTGTGGGCTGCTGGATGGAGATCAGCCAATGCAAATAGTCCCAGGCTCTCGGTTCCACATCGCCCACAAATACGACACTGCCGTCTGTTCACGCGTCTGACGTGATGGATGTGCGGAACATGATACTCTCGCGTCACAAAGTCATTCTGTTTAGGGAAATGTTAACAAGTTAAAGCAAACCCAACGTCAGATATGTGTTTATTGGTAAGTGCAGCACGCTGAGCGACGTGTACAGATTCCGGGTACTTATTACTGTGACGGACTGCACCGTCACTGTGCTAGTTGGAGGGGGCTGCAGGCTGGCCTCTTACCCACCGATTATGGCCCAGCAAGACAACAGGAGATTTTAGGGCTAAATGTACATTTTATATGCAGACAGTGACTGTTGCCCTCTGGGAAATATATGTTTTAGAATGGTGGAGGACAAGGACTTGGCCACATGGTTTGTCTATTCAAAATGGAGACTTAATGAAGTGAAGTCAGTTTTAAAGAAGTTGCATATCTTCCCCCCTCCCCCCCCCCTCACCTGTTATCTGATGCTCACCCTATTGTACTGTGACTGTGTATGTAAATGTCTGATATCTGCTGGCTGAGAGAGGGGTTTTGGCGGGCAGGAGACGCTCTTTGGCGGAGGTACCCAGTCGGGGTACCCGGGGTCCATCACAATTACCCTCAAAGAGTCCTGACATGGACAATGCTTTGATCTGCATTTCTCTCCATAAGAGCAGAGCCATGTTTGTCTCGGCATCATCCGGGGTCACCATCCACTTCTTGGACTGACATGGTGACTCAGAGATGACACAATCCTGGTGCCTGTGCAGTTTTATGCTTTACAATTGTCTGACACTCTCACCTTGTGACTTCCTACAAATGTATACTACAGTACAGTCTGATCAGTGGGGGGAGGGGAGACTGAGGAAATGCTTCCTCCTGCCTGCAGCAGTCTGATCACTGGGGGGAGGGGAGACTGAGGAAATGCTTCCTCCTGCCTGCAGCAG
>NW_017309751.1:2220-8996 GCF_000935625.1 Nanorana parkeri | reverse complement strand
GGGGAGGGGAGACTGAGGAAATGCTTCCTCCTGCCTGCAGCAGACTGATCACTAAAGGGAGGGGAGACTGAGGAAATGCTTCCTCCTGCCTGCAGCAGTCTGATCAGTGGGGGGAGGGAGACTGAGGAAACGCTTCCTCCTGCCTGCAGCAGAGTGATCACTGGGGGAAGGGGAGACTGAGGAAATGCTTCCTCCTGCCTGCAGCAGACTGATCACTGGGGGAGGGGAGACTGAGGAAATGCTTCCTCCTGCCGGCAGCAGTCTGATCACTGGGGAAGGGGAGACTGAGGAAATGCTTCCTCCTGCCTGCAACAGTCTGATCACTGGGGGAGGGAAGACTGAGGAAATGCTTCCTCCTGCCTGCAGCAGACTGATGACATCATCTCAGCCTAGACAAGGTCACTGACCAGCGCTCAAGGTGAAGGTGTTTCTTTTCCAAACAATGAGTTGTTGCTGTACATTATGAGATGTCAGAGATGGAGATATGCAGACTTGCACAGTCACTGACAGGTCCACTTGAACTACCCGACTGTTAAACTGTATTGATCAGAAGGACGCAGTAGCTGTTCCCATAGTGAGAATCATCGCAGCATGAAAAATATTGTCTTCTATTGTCTTCCTGCGTCGGATGCAGAAAGATATCTCGTATCATAAATCTATCAATTAAACTTTAAGATAATTAAATTCATTTATGTTACTACAAAGTTGTCATTATTATTATTGTTGTTATTTGTATTCGTATTAATAGTTCATTTCAAACATTTTAATTACAATAAATACAATTATTTGCAATCAGCGTTAACGATTGATCTATAAATGTGCCTCTGGAGTCTCTGGAAGTAACTATTTATAGATGAAAAACAATTTCACTGATGAGGTTCCTGAAGTTGGCCGTACTTATCTCCACCAGTGACAGTGGATGCGGTTCGGTCACTCGGGGGTTATACTGTCCTCAGTCCTGCAATACAACCTTGTTCTGTATATCAGACCGAAGAACCGGAGAACAGGAAGAGGAAACCAGATATAAGTGAGATGACAAAAGGAGGACAGGAATAGGACATTGTAGAGGTAGAAGATGATACCGGAGAACAGGAAACTGAATGAAAGTAGGAGGGAATTAAGAAGAGGACACCATGAGGCAGGAAGAGGACACCATGAGGCAGGAAGAGGAGACCATGAGGCAGGAAGAGGACACCATGAGGCAGGAAGAGGACACCATGAGGCAGGAAGAGGACACCATGAGGCAGGAAGAGGACACCATGAGGCAGGAAGAGGAGACTGGAGAGCAATTATAGGACATCCACCAATCAGAGTGTTACTATGTATCATATTTACTCATTCTGATCACATTATAGGAAATAGAAGATTTATTTCATATCCCTGATAAGAACGAATAATAACCATCTCACATGTGAATGTCTGTCCTCTGTATGGGCCCTCAGAAGGTCTTGCAGTAAACCATACATGTGTAGGCCCCAAGGTGGACAGGATCTCCATAGCAAGTAGTATAATGTCAGGCATGGACAGTATGGTGGACGGAGCTTCACATGGTTGGGGGTAAGTATTGCAACCCACAGGGCTACCGAGGATGTCACTGGGGGGGAGAGGAACCATTGGGTGACATGAACAGTGTCCCTTCCTTCATGTTGTAATGAGCAACAAAGTAAATGAAGAGAAAATCTGAATAAAATATTATTGAGGAGTTGTATGTTCCTCTGGGGTGAGACATCCCAGAAGACGCTCATATTCCACATTTACGTATCATGTTGATAAACAGGAACATTATTTATATTTGCTTTCTAAGCAACCGGATAACGTCATCCTGATTTATGGTTGGCATGTACTGATCAATGGTTGGCTTCTACAGATCAATGGTTGGCTTCTACAGATCAATGGTTGGCTTCTACAGATCAATGGTTGGCTTGTATTGATCAATGGTTGGCTTGTACTGATCAATGGTTGGCATGTACTGATCAATGGTTGGCTTCTACAGATCAATGGTTGGCTTGTATTGATCAATGGTTGGCTTCTACAGATCAATGACTGGCATGTACTGAGCAATAGTTGGCTTGTACTGATCAATGGTTGGCTTGTACTGATCAACGGTTGGCATGTACTGATCAATGGTTGGCATGTACTCATCAATGGTTGGCATGTACTCATCAATGGTTGGCTTGTACTGATCAATGGTTGGCTTGTACTGATCAACGGTTGGCTTGTACTTATCAATGGTTGGCATGTACTGATCAACGGTTGGCATGTACTTATCAGTGGTTGGCATGCACTGATCAATGGTTGGCTTCTACAGATCAATGGTTGGCATGTACTGATCAATGGTTGGCTTCTACAGATCAATGGCTGGCATGTACTGAGCAGTAGTTGGCTTGTACTGATCAATGGTTGGCTTGTACTGATCAACGGTTGGCATGTACTGATCTCGTGAAGACCCATTTCCTGATCTCCAGACAATAAGATCCGCGGAGAGAGTCAACCCGTCCTTCAGAGTTCTCATTTATCTTTGGGTGGTCCAAATGTCTGTCCAGAAATTCACAATGACCGGGCTGATAATTTACAGACGTAGTATATGAAATATAACCCAGAATACGCTCAATGTGCTCTCATAGGAGCTCCACAACCTCCCTCTGAGGCCACAATGATCCATCGATTCCACATACATGATCACTGATGATGAAGAGATTGGCGGGGGTTGGGAGCTTTGCAGAGAGTGAACCCCCATGACTTATGATCGTTGGGTCAGTGTATGAGCAGGATCCAAGGGAGGTCCTCTATCCTGAGGGACAGGGGGGATTATGGGAAAATATATCTCCCACAGTATCTAATGAAATCCTGTGTTGTACTCTCATGTCCTGCTCCCTCCTTCTCATGTCACTGATGTAATCTGGGATCACTTGTATAAAACAAGCGGCGGCTTCCCCTCTGCACATTTAGCCCAGCTTGCCCAAAGCCGGGCTAAATGTAGAAAACAACTACCCACCCAGTGCCTGGAACTGCATGTCCTGGGCATCGGGAGACAGACATTCCACACCCCTGCTGCCACTCTACTCCCTGCTGCCCCTCTGCTCCCTGCTGCCCCAAGGCCGGGCCTTGGTTGTCTTTGTGGGAAATCCGGCCCTGGATAAGAGGTCACCCTCCATATACTATGCACCCAAATAGGAGAGTGGGGTGAGGGGACAATCACATTCACTTCTATATTTAGCTGTTTGGCTGGAGTTGCCCTTCGATGTATCGTATATATGTCAGTCATATCTTTGGATCAGCCTGATACCATGGTGTCTGTGTATAAGTCACCATTTTGAATTTGTTTCATGAAAAGTATTTCTGACTTTTTATAGAAATTTAGAAAACTGACCTGCGCATTCCCTCCCCTCAATAACATATAAGCTGGAGATATTCTGATATCTAACAGGAGCATAAAGAGTGCAGAAGGGGTTCCACCCAAAGGGGAAATGGTAAGGTTTGATTACATGCAAGAGTCAAGGGAATCAATAAAAGACATAAAATGTATCTATGACCTTCCTACAGATAGACAGATATTCTATTTGCTGCACATGGCTGTATCATGGGTTGGTGGTCTGTTTCTTAATTTCGGGTTCCCCTGGATAGAGATGACGGCTTGAACAGAAGAGTAACTTGTAATGATTATTAAAAAAATGACTTTTTCAATCATTCCTAAGTATGGGGAGAACAGGAGCATGCTCAAGGCAGCCAGATACAGAGCCAAGCAAAGGCAAACCTGAAGGATCATGGTCCTGACTGCCCGGAGGTGACCTTCTAGCTGTGGAGATGAACTGAACTGAGATGAGTTCTGACGGATCTGTTGGACATGACTCAGGAGAGACATGACACTGAGCCCAATGCAGATGAAGCACAGAAGAAACGGGAGGAGAGAACCTAGAACCATATAGAGGGGAACGTATCGGACATCCACATGAATGTCGTGACGATTTCCAGATGGATCGCTGGTCATGTTTCTATAATTAATATCTATGGTCCAAGGAAGTGGAAGAGTTAGGAGGAACAATCCCACCAAGGAGACAATGAGAAGCTGCGTAATAGAAGAAGACAATCTTTTCTTTACCTGAAGGAAAACGTGGTGGGAACACTTGACCAGTTTCAGGCAGTAATAGGCGGAAAGCCAAGCCGTGTTCCAGACGCTCTCACACATCAGAAAGGTATGACACGCAAAGATACAGATATATAGTCTCTTGCCTTGTGGTAAGTGAGAGCCAAAATAAAAGATCAGACTTTCTATGGTACAAGTGCATTGGAAGGTGATCCCGGTGAGAGCCAGCAAGAGGACAATTTTGTCAGACACGTTTAATCCTTTCTTCTTCCTCCATTCCCGGACATACACGACGATTATGTAGGAATTCAGAGTCAGACCTGACACCAAGTTGAAGAAAAGGGAGAAAAGTCGGATTATATCTGCTACCGACCACATTCTTGCTGTGTCTGTTGTCGGAGAAGTTTGGCTCTTAGGCTGTGCCGAGTCAATGGATGGAATTAATGGCTACACTGAATTAGTAGAGAGAGATGACAAGGATAGACATGCAAATGCCCATAATGTTTGATTTCATGGCTTCTTTTATTTGTATAGTGAGATGAATGGAATATGAGACCATAGAAACTTCTTTCCATGATTACATTGAACACACGGGGGAGGGGGTTATTTTTAGAGATTTATATTGTTGACCTTGATCTGATACTGTTCTCTGTTACTATGTAGGGGTGTAGAACAGCCTGGTCACCATCAATAGTGAGCATGAGTGCTTAGAGAGTGGTGCCCCCATTCTATTACCTCTCCCATGAAGGGAATGTAGGTAGCATGACAGAAGGCCAACATGTCCGACTATCTTCCAGGTTTGGGTATACTAGGCCATATGTAAGCTCTTTACAGGTGTGAGGACACTTCCCCATGTTGTGTCCAAAGAACCATTCATGAAGTCAGAGGAACCATTTCTCACATCTACTTCTGATTTATTTTACACTTACATCTCAGGAGACAAAACCGATAACTTCAGAGTTCACAATTATTGAGAAGCACAATTTCCTCCTTCAGCACTTAGTGGGCTCTTGGAGTGAAGTGACTGAGAGTAGGCCCCAATCTGTGTAGGCATCAACCAACCTTTTCCCACTGGTCTCAGCATCAATTCAAGAAGTCTCCTACTTCATTTTCTTCCAGGAGTCCATGGCTCCTCACCAGACACCAGAGAGATGAATTGTCCTCTCTAAGGGTGGTCATCTTCTGGTGGCTTCCATACACTTTAATCATCCTCAGATTAACAATGAAGGTCTCCAGTCGGTTTGGCCTTAGTTATCTAGAAAATCTCAGAACAGTTTCTCAGAGTCTGTTTTGGTCACTCCAAATGCCAGGAGCCTGGGGAGGGAAGACATGGACCTATGCTCCCCTAAGGAAGAAGGGATTCCAAATAATGCTCATATGACAGATATTGATGTCCTCTCACAGTACTGTGGGTTAAGGTAAGTACTCCTCTGTATCAGTCCCATAAAGAAAACAATATTCTGATATTCTTTATAAGCTGGGGGCACATTTTGTTTTTTTTGGGCCAGCCCAAAGTTCTGATTTACACCTATACTGTAATCATCTATACTTGTCTTTATTATTGATCCAGCTTTTCTCAATACTCCCTCCCAGTCTGATCTGAGTTGTACATAATATCACCTGACTTGATATAATGCTATTTTATCATTAAAGGAGAATTAGGGGTTAAGTCTTTTCCCCATAGTTCTCCTAGTTTGATGAGATCTCTTATATCGGGGTTTTGGATATCCCGGAGCGCTCTACTTTTCTTTTTCATTTTACTCTCTTCCCTAGTAGGCATTTTCTCTATCCTTGCCTTCTGTTTCTTCTTTGTTTTTCTTTGGCTCACTTTGCCGTCCTGGCAATGGCTCACCTAGAAGAAGCTGCTGGACGTACCACCAGCAGATCCCACTCGTAACACAACTGTCATTACTAGAGGTGCACCGAAATTGAAATTTCGAAACCGAAAGAAAAACAAAATTGTCAGGCCGAACCCTTTTTTATATTTATTTTGTATTTATTAATTCATTTTTTATGAAATATTTTTATTTTTTACTTTACTTTTAGGGTCTTCGAGGAAATATTAGAGATCTAAACAGACCCCTGATATTTCCCTTATAAAAAAAAGAAAAAGAGATTGAGAACATTGAGTCCTCAGAGACACACAGAGCCCTCAGAGAACACAGAGTCCTCAGAGACACACAGAGTCCTCAGAGACACACAGAGCCCTCAGAGACACAGAGTCCTCAGAGACACACAGAGTCCTCAGAGACACAGAGTCCTCAGAGACACACAGAGTCCTCAGAGACACAGAGCCCTCAGAGACACACGGAGTCCTCAGAGACACACAGAGCCCTCAGAGACACAGAGTCCTCAAAGACACACAGAGTCCTCAGAGACACAGAGCCCTCAGAGACACACGGAGTCCTCAGAGATGCAGAGTCCTCAGATACACAGAGTCCTCAGAGACACACAGAGCCCTCAGAGATACAGAGCCCTCAGAGGCACACAGAGTCCTCAGAGACACACAGAGCTCTCAGAGACACACAGAGTCCTCAGAGACACAGAGTCCTCAGAGACACACAGAGTCCTCAGAGACACACAGAGCCCTCAGAGACACACAGAGTCCTCAGAGAACACACAGTCCTCAGAGACACACAGAGCCCTCAGAGACACACAGAGTCCTCAGAGACACACAGAGTCCTCAGAGACA
>NW_017309751.1:0-1436 GCF_000935625.1 Nanorana parkeri | reverse complement strand
ACACAGAGTCCTCAGAGACACACAGAGTCCTCAGAGACACACAGAGTCCTCAGAGACACACAGAGTCCTCAGAGACACAAAGAGTCCTCAGAGACACAAAGAGTCCTCAGAGACACAGAGTCCTCAGAGACACACAGAGTCCTCAGAGGCACACAGAGTCCTCAGAGACACACAGAGTCCATAAATCTCTTTTTCTGCAACCCTTATTATCAATGAACAGGAATCCTCTATACTGAGTGTTCCTGATCATTGATAACATGAGGACAGAGTGTGTTTACTATATCCACAATCATGAATGAACAGGAAGTGATGTAGATGTGATGTAGATCACTTCCCATTCATTCCTAATTGAGGATATAGTAACCTTACTCTGTCCTCAATTATCTACAAACACTCAGCGATCACTGATCACCCCTCTCCATCCTGATAGCTGTCACAGGATGCTGCACGAGCGCCCACACTGCTCTGCCGGACTGTGATAGGAGGCTGAGCGGTGTGGGAGGAGAGACGCCGGCCGCTCGCAGCGCTCTCCTCCCACAGCACTCGGCCAGCTGTCACACTTTCTCTCCTCCCCGCTGGGACACAGAGCAGCGCCCAGCGGGAGGAAAGAAAGCGCGGATGCGCCAATGTATCTGTAGGAAAATGGCACTTTCGGCATTTAGCCAAAATCGGCCGATATGTTTTGTCAGCTGATATATCGGTGCATCCCTAATTATTATTTGCATATTTTATAATATGTTTTGTTATCTTGTATTTGTATCCAGATGTCCCTTTCTGCAACATGTTTTCCTTTCGTTACTGTCTATACTCCATGTTGGAATTTTGTAAACTTTTAATAAAAACTTTCTGAACACAAACAAAAGTTATTTAAAATGATGTAATTACAGTTTATTTTATGAGGCTTGTCTTTCTTTAAAGCGGTTAGTCCATGGTCCCATCGCACTCCTGACTAGGGATGAGCCGAACACACCCCTGTTCAGTTCGTATTTGAACATTCGAATGGCCGAAATGTTCGAATACGAACTCAATGCGAGTGTATGGGGTTTATGATGGAGGATCACCAGAACCTTCACTGGAGACCCCTGAACCCCGTCACTGGAGACCCCTGAACCCCATCATTGGAGACCCCTGAACTCAATTATTTGGGTCCACAAACGTATGCAACTACCCAGATAGCGAGGATAACTTGCCACAAACTTGTGTTCGGGTTAAATTGTAATTCTTGTTAACTTGCTGCGCACATTCCCTGGCAGGTTGTAGACAGTCCCGGCGCTACCGCAAGGCAAGCGGCCGCCTGAGGGCGCTGCAGGGTGAGGACGGAAAAAACAGGGCATTTTGACAAGTACTTGTCAGAATGCCCCGATGCTTGCGCTATGTTTTTTGTTTTATTTTCTTCGCTTACCTTCGGTGCGGGAGAGCAGCGGCGAGTCAGCGCT
>NW_017309750.1:17200-47937 GCF_000935625.1 Nanorana parkeri | reverse complement strand
GGCGTGTTTGTGAGGTTAGTAAATCAACCCCATTGTGTCAAAAAGATGGGACCCAAACAGCATAGGCTACCTCTTTATATCCGTCCTGTGCCATAAAACATCAAGCTCTTTTGTGCCTCTCATAATCCAAAGAAAGATTTGAACGGTGTTAACTTTAGCTGAACTGTCTGCCTCTGGGACATGTAAATTGTCCATGTCCCTGGCCCCCATGTACTTTACTACAATGTAAAGTTAAAAAAGGGTTAATTTATTATTATGTATTGTTAAAATGCACTGGTTTCCGGAACCCAGTACAGCAGCTGCATTTCCAGCAAGCTGTGGTTCTATGTACGTATACCTACTTATTAAGCCTACTGAAGCCACCCCAGACTGATGACAAAAGAGGTACATATACTCAGGAAGAGACTCCTCAAGTTAGATAACTTCCTTCCTTCAAAGACCACTCCCACTCCACAAGTTACCACCCCAAACAAGGTGCAAACCCAGACTGCCCACCCATCCTACATCACTGGTGGCTACACCAGATGACTCTGGATCAGAAGGAAACTATTTTATAACCCCACAGTGGTGGTGGTGGTGGTGGTGCTGTTGGCCAAGATACTCAAACCGACCATACAAGAAGTGATGGATGCGGCTGTGTTTAAAGGTATGTAATCCCTCCTGCATGATCTCTTAGAACAGACCCAGTGCATAACTAGGGCAGACGGCAGAGTGTCTCTTCTGGAGGACAAACTGGCTAAGGCTGAGACCTACCTATATGAGAGTGCTAAGAAACAAACACACATAATTGAAAGAAATTGCACATTTTGGTAAAACAGGGGTAAGCAACCTTGGCTCTCCAGCTGTGGAGAAGCTAGAATCCCATCACGCCTCTGACTCAGGGAGTCATGCCAGTGCCCATCAGAATCTTGGAGTGTTTCATGGGATCCACAACAAATGTTGTTTCATAGTTTCACCTAGAATGCCAAGGTTGACTTGCCCTGGGATAACAGATTAAAGAAGAACAGCCCTTGTTGAGCTGCCAGAGTTCTTTAAACCTGTTATGCTGCATTGATCCATTCTCAGACCATACCATCTCTGCTGGAAAGTGGAAAGGGTGTATTGCCTCGAGCCCCAGAAACAGAACACCACATTCTCCCACACAGTTATTGTAACATGTCCACATTATGCTGACAAAAAAGCAATTATCAATGCATATTGTTATGTATGCAACATCCCTCCCCCTAGGTGAACAAAAGCTCCTTGAATTTCCAGATTACTCAGCAGAAGTGAATGAAAAGAGAAAAACATTTGCTAAAGTGTGCACAGCTCTATTCTGCAGAAAAAAATTATTCTGTCTGGCATGCTCTGCAGCGCCTGCAATCCCCAGACCTGCAATCCCTAGAACAAGATAAATACACCTTCAATCTGGAAGAAGCCATGTCATACCTGGAATCTCTTGCCAAGTGGCTAAAAATCAATGTATGGAACTTAATGCAGGAACTTAATGACTGATACAGCTATCCTCTTCTCCGAGGGCACACTCACCACCTTCCCAGTGGGAGATTCAGCCATTATAATGTATGAGTCACAAATGTAACGGGGTCTCTCGATTTTCTGCTTTTGCCTGAACATTTCTCTCTGGTCTTTCATTCATTTTTCTCCTGACCACTCTGTGGAATGAGCAAACCAGTTCACCTTTATGAGATTAAATGCTTACTGGCTTGTCCAGGGATCATTTTAGAGCCAAACTGTAAGCTGGTCCAAGGCTTACAGAGCTGGAGCTAAAGGGTCTGGTATGAATTGTGGAGGGGAGTCCACACTGTTTTTTTTTTATCTTAACGTTTAACCACAAAAGTTCATTTCGAATGACATTCGGAAAAAATTTCGGATGCATCCGGATTTCATTATCAGAAAATTCGGATGCGTTTAAATTCATTATTTCTTTCATTCGTGTTGATATACTTATGAATTTCAGTTTTGAACTAAATTAAATGCACATTTCTAGTGCAACTCTAGTTTGTAGCCCGGAAGTACCACCATAACATTAGATGCTAAAAAAGCTTTTGACAATGTCCGACTTGAGTGGCGCTTTTGGGTTCTGGATCAATTGGACGTCAGGGGGCAGTATGACAGGAAAAAATCTGCAGCTAAGTCCTATGCAAATTTCAGAGGCTTGTCACAGAAATGGGCATGCTGCTGCCTATTCTCTGCCCGTGAATGCAACAACACATCATGTAGCTTGGACCAGTGATAGCAGCAGCACTGTACCTGGCACCTAAAGAGGGATATATGACATGTAATAGTATATACATACATATATTTTTCTTAGTACCAGCTACAGTACTGCTGCTGCTTTCACTGCTGTGACTTACATGATGTGTTGTTGCAGTGACAGGCACAGAGTAGGCTGTAGCACACCCATCGCTGTGACAAACGTCTGAAATTTGCATAGGCGCCGCAAAGGTATGTGCATAGGTGCACTCTTGGAAAGTGTAGTCTGGGAGTGGGAGTATGATTATGCAAATTACAGTAAATGTCACACCTTATTGCTGAATTATTGCAGGAACTGAAGATAATCATTGCCCTAAATATATTAGGGGTAAGAAATGCAAATTGGAGAAGGCTAAATATTTATTGTGCCATGCCATGCCATGCAATACAATGCAATTCAAATTGTTGGTTTTGTGGGTAAGAAATAAATATATCCTTTAAAGAGCTGTAGATTTGGACTCGACTTCCTCTTTCTCTATTTGGCAAAGGCTATATTTTAATATAGATTTGCTAATTGCTCTATCCCCTCCAAACTATATCCTATGTGCTGAAATACAAGTTGGTATCCGTGGTCGTCAGATTCCTATGAAACTCTAAATGGCCCTGCATAGTGTTGTTTAAATTATGGGGGGAGAAATTAGCATTCCCAATCAGAGCTTATAAACTGGCATGCCTTCTATGCCATTCTTTTGATAGGTTGAAACATACTTCACAATACAATAACACTAAAATAGAAGTGAGTTTGATGGAGCCTTGGTCCCTGGGGGCCCTCCTCAATATAAGAATATCAAAGTTCCCCCTTCACCTCAAAAGGAATGGATTATATTGAGATACCATAATGGTATGGAGAGAAATCGAGACTGAAGATTGCTTCCATTCTGTATATCTCCATTTCAAGGGAACCCCCAATTTCCTCAGAGACAGGACCATTAAGCCTATACCCTTTGGAAGAGAAAGGGCATTACCACCATAGCTCAATTATTTGACCTGACCACCTTTTTAAGCCATTTTCCTTCTACACATTGTGTAATAACTACAATTTGCCTAAACGTCACTTCCTATTTTTCCTCAGTTCACACACTACTGTAAGAGTGAAACACAGACCCTCGCATATCTATTAAAAACACATATTTTGATACTCCCCCAAAAAAAAACACTTACCCTTTTACAACACTCTATTCTAAACTCAATGCCAGGTTGTCTCCTTGCTGGAAAAAAAAACCCAAATGTAATCAAATGGAACTATGATTTTCCAGCAGATGATGTAGTGACAGGATTGTAAGGATACTAGCAGATAAGACAATGCACCCCAAATGACATATGGAGGGAAACCCAATTTCACAATATGCAGATAGCTTAATATGCCTTTGACTACTTTCTCAAAATTAAGCCCCCTAGCCGTTACATCAAAGAATGCCCTTAGTGCAACATGGCATGGCTGCAGTCACCCTGTCACATTGTCTGTGGGAATTTGGCATTCACCTTTATTTTATATTACCTCAGAATCTGCTGTGTTATACTGTTATATCCAAATATCCTCCTGTTCTTATTCTTTTAAAAACAACAATAACATTTTATTTTAAAAAATGCACTCTCCCATTTCTTCTTGTTTTCTAAATAGGGCCTAGTGAAAGTGATTAAATACTTGGCATGTAGGCAATACAATATTTTAAGGGTGTTTTAGCAGCAAAATAAATATACTGTAATGTTTTTTTTTATTGAAAGATGGCTATTGTTTTAAAAATGGGGGCTAGTGAAAGTAAATAAATACTGTGCACATGCAATTCAATGTTTTGATGGCAGTTTTTAAGTACAATAAATACACTGTAATATTTATTTTTTTCTCTGTAATTGTGGCCTAATTATGCTGCTTACATGTTGTTCAACATGTTTATACAATATTTCTGGCTATTGTTTGTGAAATAACACACCCTCATTTTTTGAGAAAACATGTCTTATCTCTCCATTTAAAATTGCTGCCTAACAAAGCTGCTTACATTGATAATACAATATTTCTGGCTATTTTACTTTTTTCAAATTCAATACTGGGTACATACTTTTTATTTGATGGCTTAATAAGATCACTTTATAAGAAACATTTCTTAATTGATCTGCATTAGCAGTCCTCAAAATAAAATGGCTACTGTGTACTCTTGAGGAGAGGGAGAAAAAGACCACACTGCAGAGCTCTTTCAATTTGCTGTCTATTCAAGTGCTTGCATACTGCCCTGAAACTAGCAAATTTCTACCAAACACATACCTGAAGTCTATATTTTGAAAATTTTGGCAATAAGTGGGGATATGGGGATGCAACTGGGTTCAGGTTTTAAGTGTTTTTGTGCACTCGGTTTTGACATTTTGTTAAACTTTACAGACAATGCAGTGAGATACTGAGATAAAAGAAGCTCACAAAGTATAATGTTAAACTGTTGTGCCAATGGCCAATTTGCACAAAGAGTTTTTTAACAGTACAACTTCTTTCCAAAACTACCTAAAAACACTATTAAGCTAAAAGTTAAAATTAAGCAGATTGGGGTGCTGCTAATGCAGTATTTAAACCAAACAATTATGTAAAAGTAAAAATTAAAATCATATTACACAAGTTAAATATTAAAAGTCAGAATATGGTGTCCCCAACGCTGTCTGTAAGCTAAAATGCATTTATTTTGATTGACAATCACCTTGCCTATTACCCTTGAAACCCTTGAAAATGGCCAGAAATTATTTCCAAGATCACCCCCCGCCACTCCCACCATTGACTTTGATGGGTTCCAAATTAATTTGGCAACTTTCAGACTTTACGATGAGTAGACAAACAGCCTGCAAATCGCATCCAAGCATATGCACTGATCCCTTGTCGTAGTGTATGGGTAAGGGGTGTGAAAGGCACAAGTGAACAACTGAGTGGGAGGTAAGAGGTCCTGATATTTAGAAAATGTGCACATGCATTTTTGGATACCTTCCTCTTGACACACTAGCCTGAATCAAAGGGCCATAGGGGCTGCTTATTAACATTACAGGTGTCCCATGTTCTTGCTTCTATTTATTAAAAATAAACTGCCCCGTATCAATACCATGGAAACACATAGGGAACATTGTAAACAAGTAGTAGAAATTAGCCTTCTGATCCAGGAACATCAAGGAACAGAGCCTCTAAAGCGAAGAAAAGCCAATTTAGTTTGTGTGAGCATCCTAAACAGATGCTCTCCTGGAGAGTAAAGCTAGGTTGACTAGGAACTAACTGTATTGATTATCTATCTGCAAACTAGCATCAGAAAGCTTTTGAAACTCCCTTGAAGAGCTTAGGTCTGCCACTAAGAAAACATGAGTTTTTTTGTGACAGCCCCATCAAAATAAGAGCAGAGAAAATTATAAATAATGTTTATACAAGTTTACAGTTGTCAAAGAGTGGTTTGCTAAATATCATGCTTCTAAGCACTTCAGGATTTCCCAAGACTCTCCTGGATTGTATCTTCTGGGTGGTCAAACACACAAAAAAGAAGGGGTTTAGATCTTGGAATTAAACAAACGTGCTACTGCATTCTATTTCCTTCACCCCATCACATCTATTGCCATCATCTTGCATAAAATTTACATAAATGGTTGTAAAATTATAATGTTATTAAACAACACAAAGAATGTGAAAAAAGCTACTGCCTCTTTTCATGTTCATCTCATAAAGCGGGAGCTAGAGGCAAGCAACAGTGGACAAAGAAAAAACACTTCTTGTTTTAGCTTGTCTGGCTATTCAGCGAGAGGGCATAACATAAGCATTATGCATACGCTACAGCCATAGAAACATACTATTATGGTCAAGGGATGCAAGCTCATTCAAACAATCAGCTTTAGGCTTGATCTGATGAATGTAATACACATCAGGACAAAGTTGGAGGACATTTCTTAAAACAAAAAAGGACAAAGTTTTCCTATTACTTTCAAATTGTCTGCTACCAGCATGTAATTGGCACTTAATAAATGAGCTATTAGCAGTTAATTCATTAGACGCTGGCTGTTACTAGAATGCAAACTAATATTTATTGCAATTTAATTAGCTTGCCCTACCTAACATTAAATGCCTCTGGTTGGCATATAATTGGAATTGATGAACTTGGTTAGGTCAATTAGATGGTGACAATTTTACTTGATTGCTAAATAACATAGCCTCTTTCAGTCTAACTCACACAACCCATAGTATTGGTGCTTTGCCTGTTTTGGGAAAAGGGAAATTTAAATGATATGCTTCCTGGTTAACTATTTAGCACTAAAACAGAAAAGTGTTGTTTATTATGGCACAAGTAGGCTTTATCCTGTTTTTGTATACCTTAAATACATCCATCAATCTCAACATCTTGATTACAGGCAGGCCAAGGAGCTGCCGAAAGAAATGTTAATTTATCTTCTTCCATCCTGTGGCTGGCAGCAACGGTTTGAAGGTTAAGTTAGCTTAACGTCATTGTGTTAACAAAACTGTACCAATAATAAGAATGGGAAATGTGTACACGAAATATATCTCTTGAAGTGTGCATCATAATCGTGAGCCAGTGAAAAAGTATAAAGCAGCAATTAATGATGGAAAGACAGTTTCAAAGAACAAAATATGTTTACTGTGCTAAAATATTTAGAAATAAAATAAAGTCTAGAGTTAATTTGCGGCCATGAGTATTACCTGCATAGATTTTGGACATCGTTCATCCATTTAAATGGGTTCCTTCCCTTGATTAAAAGACCCCCCAATACTTACTGAGTTTGCCAGCGAAAAATCCACATGCAAGAAGGTACAACCTATTTCCATTGTCAATACACCTGATGTAGGAAGCCAGTGACCTAAAAAACTAGTATTTGGTTTTTTTTTTATTAGCCACAAAAAAAGTATACTTTTAACTGTACATTTGCCTTCTCTACCTGTAAACTATCACAATACAAAAACCAAGCAGTAGGTTAGATTAAGATATATATTATTTTTGGACAATGTTTTTTTTCAAGTGACATAGTTTGACAGGTTAAAAAAAAACACATCCATCAAGTAAAAAAAAAAACAAATTTTGCATCTTCAAAACCCCAAAATAGGAAGTGAACCAAACAAGGGCAAAATACTTTAAAGCCGTATCCAATTTTGCCTGCAGATGGCGTTTAAAAATGTGTTAAATGAACTAGCCACACAAAAATTAATAGGATTTCTAATTGAAGTTCATGCAGTACTGTTTTTTTCTAGCAGGATAATGGACAAGTGTGAATGGGCCCTATAACTGGAAAAAGACTGTTAAAAAAGCGTTTGCTTCTGGTGATTTATGTTTATTCTTTTATTATCTAGGAAAATGAACTGATGACGATAAATCAAAGTTTGTTCACATTTTATTTTCTACGTGTAGTTTTTATAAATTACTATATCAATTTACTGTGATTGGCCATCGCACCTTGGATTAATGAGTACCCATGACCTGCTCCACCCCTGTATTCATGGTCATCAAACAGTACCCTATACAACCCAATTACTTGAACTTTTGTGACCCCCCCTTCCCAGTTGATGAGCACATAGAAGTCTCAACAAATACCCACAACACTATGACCTTCAACCAACAGACAAAGTGATAACCACATAGGAGACATACTGATGTATGGGATCTGACAAAAATATTATGACATTCACATCAAATAGATTGTGCACCTTAAAATATATATCATGCCTCACACTGCAATCCAGCACCCCCAGGGACATCCAGGGAACTTCTAGACTGTATTCACAAAGATCAGCACAGAGGTCTCCATGTTCAGTTCAAGCAATCGCTCCTTTCATTTTATATCTTTCTGTGCAAAAAATGTAATGTATTAAATATTTGTTGCTATGTTTTGTGTCAGTTCCAAACCTTTATAAAGCCCAGAATTAACTAAACATTGTGCGACACTGAAATTTTAAACCCAAACCCTTTGCATGAGAGTCAATCAGGAGAAAGAGGGCAGGAAAGCACCAGCAACGTATTGTGACATTGACATTGAATATTTCTTATGTTTTATAACATACTGTCATGTCTTGTCTGTCATGTTGTTAAACAGTGATGGGTCCTGACAGTGCCATCTCCTGAAATATTGATGTTATGATTGGAGTGAGTATACCTATAGTTATACCATGCACAAAATGAGCAACTTTCAATAAAACATCACAGGTTTCTAAACCAGGCCTTTGATAGACAGTGGATGAACATCATATCTACCCTTCTGATGTCATCCAAGAAACAGCCATTATTTTTCACATACCTATACCATTAGCTTATTTTTTCTATTCCTGATCTGACAAAACTAGAAATTGGATACATGTAAAATGTCCTGTAATTAAAAAAATCTCAGTTTGGAATTTCTGACATACAGGAAAGGTGAAGGCTCTAAACTAAAACAAGATATAACAAAAGTGAATAAAATCCAGACTATTCATGGAATATTGAGACTGATTGGCAGGTAAACGAAAATGAGCTTGCAACATTAGGGTAACTGTTTCTAAACTGAACTTTGATAACAATATTTTTTTAGTTTTGCATAGGATTATGAAGAGTTAACATTTCTGTCAATTTATATTTCTGTCTATGACCCCATTGGGGAGATTTGACCTTACTTCCTATCTCTGTGATAACCATTTAAGAAATGGCTCTAACTCTTCCTTGCATTATTCAACACAAAATAAAAGCTTTTGGTGGGTGTTGTGCCTTAAGTTAGGTAAGCCTAACTTTTCTTCTTCGTTCTATTATCGTATAGGCAAGAGTATATGGTTTCTATTTTTAATGCTACAGAGCTTTCCATTAGCTTGCTCTTTAGCTTAATGGTTATTCCCTGATTGGAGAAGTACCTCCTTATATTTGTTATAAGAATAAGAATTAATCGACAGATTTAATTGCACATTTCAAGTTCCCCATTGAAATAATTAGTGAGACTTTTTTAAATTGTTCTTTTAAATTAAAGCAATGCAACCACTTTGAAATTTTAAAACATGCACTTTTAAGGGTCAAATGAGGACCAAATGAACAGGAATACCAATTAGGTCAGTCTTGGCAGGAAATTATATCAGCAGGTCAGCTTTTGGGTGGCTGTATACATTGTATACATCTGAATAAAATCAAAAGTGTTGGAAACAAAATGCAGTTATAATATGTTACAGATTTAACAGAGTAACAGGCTCTGCAAAAATGTCCCACTGCAAACTCCATAGACAGGAAATCCTTTCATTTACTGTATTGTCCCAAGCCATCACATCTCTCACATAATCAACAGGGCAAGTTATCTGCTACGCAATAATGAAAACCAGCCGTGCTTGTTCTCCCAATGAGCAATCACATTCCATGTATAGTTTCCTTCTTGTCCTGTGAGGGGAGAGCCTCCAGATACCTATCCACTGTGCCATGGATTCTATGTAGCTAGAATCTAATATGTAGCACCACATCCCAAGGACACCTTCAGGCTGGGACGCTTGGTGATTTCTCGCTTTGCTAATTGGAACAGACAGTTAATTGATCACAGAAATGCCGTTCCAATGCAAATGGGTAGTCACCTCAGGACAGTTGTATCCTATTTTTTTTTTTCTGAAGAGGGTGCAATGTCCCCATAAAACACACAATTTCAAAGAAAACATTATGAACAATTACAAATATTGGTGCTGTTTAGTCTAGTTAAAACAATTTGATTGTACCTGGTAAAATGCTCCCACTGGCTATAAGCAGAGCCACCAAGAACACAAATTCTGCACAATTGCTCATTATTTACATTATATGTATCTGAAAAAGATCTACCAAGTTTGGATATATAGAGACTTTGCTGTAAGATGTGTATAAAAGAAGCACAAAAGGGAGGCACATATAGGAAAAATAAATTTCCACTTACAATTTTCTGCTCTATCAGCATAATTTTTCTACAAGGGCAATCTTCCTTGCCTCACTAAAGCATTTACAGGAGTTAAAGAGTATGTGCATATCCGGCAGAAATTATTGGCAATACAATTAATGCACTGTGCCAAATTAGGGGCTTGGACAAAATATTAGGTGGTTAAATTATATTTACATTATATGCTACTCTAAACAGACAGCAATGTCTTAGTTCCATACTCAAACAGATGGCACCTTCACACTAAGTAGCAGTAATGCATGATCAACAAACTGGAAATATGTGGGTAAAAAAAGTGCAATTATGGTAATAAATGGGCAACAAAATAGTAAATTGTAAGCTCTCATGAGCAGGGCCCTCCTATCCCTATTGTACTAAAATTGTATGTAACTGTACTGTCTCCCCCCATTTTGTAAAGCGTTGATCAAACTGTTGGCGCTGTATAAATTTTGTAGTATAATAGTAATAATAATAATAATTGTGGCAATACATGAGCAATTGATACAATACGTGGGCAACAACCCCGTAGTTGAGGTAAAACATAGGCAACACATGGGCAAATGTTGTAATATGTGGACAACAAATTGGCAATCTTGAAAGTAATATAAAAGAAAGGACAATCATTGCAGTATGTTGGCAGCAAATGGGCTGTCATGGCAATGCATTGGGGAAATGAGCAATCATTGCAAACTATGGGCAATAAACAGGTAGGTGTGGCAATATATTAGCAACAAAAGGCAAACATTACAACAGACTTGCAACACAATGTGCAATGGTAGCAATAGGCATTCAAATTCAGGAACAATAGCAGGAGCCCAGTTTACTGTCCCTACACCCATCTCCCCCTAAGTCCCAGTCTCCTTCTTACCCTAAGGCCCTGTACTTCCTTTTCTCTAGAGAATCTTGCTCCTTCTGGCTCTACAGAATTGATTTGCTTCTCTAGCAGCTGTGTAAATGGAGCCTGCAGTAGTTACTAGGGATGGGCCGATTATCAGATTTTCCGGATCTAATTTTTTTAAAATGATCAGTATCGATCTTAACTTACTGATATTGCCAATAAATTAAGGAAAGCCTCAGCAAAACAACCACCCCCGCCCACTATTTCAAATTGCAATAGCCAATAGCAGGCTGGCTATTGCGCCCGTCCCTGCCTGCTGTTTATTAACAAAGGAGAAAGTTCTCTCTCAGGTCCGCTCCTCTGCTGATTAACAGCAGGCAGTGTGCTGGTGCAAAAACCAACCAATTCCCCCCACTATTGCAATTTGAAAAATCCAAGAGCAGGCTGGCTATTGCATCTGCTTGCTGTCAATCAGCAGAGGAGCAGACCTGAGATAGAAACGTATCTCTCTCAGGTCTGCTCTTTTGCTGATTAACAGTATGGTTTCTGAACAAATTATATTGGTCAACCCCTAGTAGTTACACTGACAGTCAACAGTCAACCAGTCTGTGCTCAGGGAAACTTTTGGCAGTCTGGACACCATTTTTTGGAGCAAGACACTACATGATGAATTCTTCACTGACATTTAAAGTGGCAGAAAAATTTAGTATTTATTCTAGATGCACCATGTTCTGATAGAATATACTTTTTTCCAAATTGTTTTATGCTGATATATCGCTTATTTTGCTATTATACCCATATAACATAAACATAACTGAACAGTGTGGATAAAAGGTTTTTGATTTTTTTTTAATAAACTTTACTTCTCCAGTGGCTTGACTCCATTTCCTATATTTGTCATGGGTAGTACACCATGGTGCTAAATTTCTATTTGTTTGCTCCCCTGAGCACTTTTATTGTTTTCAGTGATTACTTGTATACTGAAGTCAGATCTCAGGGACTTTGCAGAATGCCATCAATATAAGAAAAAGGTTAAAAGGACAAATAGCTAATTGAGTTTGGACCCCCTCCTTTCTATCTTCAACTGATAATTAGGTTACAATGATACAAAAGTGATTCCATGTTCAACCTATTGTTTCCACTTCTGTTCCATCAATGGCAGCTACGTGTTAAACCCCCAAAGACATAAACACACAACTCAAACTTTACAGAAAACATAAACTTCACAGTTAATTATTAACCATATACTTCCATTGAACCGAGGCTGTCTGTGACCCATGTTGCAAAAGGACAATGAAAGGAAAAGCAGCACTGTGATAACCTCATCTCTTGGTCACTCAGGTTTCTCTTCCTATCCTTCTTGCCAGCACATGACTTGATTGGCTTCTTGTGCTGCTTTGTCCTCTAACACGCTAACTTTGCTGTACAGGGATTGATACAGGTTGATATCAAGTAAAAAAAAGTCCAGGAACATGCACTGCTTGCGTTTTTAATACATTTAATGATGTAGTAAGGATTATATAACTATATTATGTGTATCTTTTTTTATCTGCCTAGAATACAGCTTTCAGTCTGGAAAACATTTTTGTGACATCCTGGCAAGGGTGGGCAGTGAGAGCAAGTAATGCTGAAGCAGTGGAAGCTTGTAAACCCACAAGAGCTAAAAATACTATGTGGCATGATTAATCACTAGATCACCAAGGACAAGGCTTGACATTCTAGCCATTAGCACCATTTATATTGTTGGATACTACAGTCCGCTTCTGGAATTTTGGCCACTATTCTTACCACTAGCTCTTAGGTGTAAATAAAACTGACAACACAAATACAATCTTAGTTTGAAAACCGGTAAAGATAGTTAAAGTTACTTGCTTCCTTCTTTTTTGTTTCAATAGTTTTTATAAATAAGATTTTCAAATAGAAAACACAGAAGACTTTGCATATAGAAACATTCAAAATGGTAATACTCTCCAAAAAAAAAAGCTCCTACAAATATTTAGCATGTGGTTTATTTTATTACGTAGTAAAGTAAAGGGGCCTCAAAAGTAAGGTATCCTAGCCCCTTCATGGAGGAAACACAGACACTTGATTTGTTGCTTCAGTCGTGTAAAAGAAGACATTTTAATTTATAGTGACACACAGTCAATTTGACCATTAAATATGGAATACCAGGATGGGTGGAGAAAAGAAAAAAAAATATTATGGTGGAGGTGGGTTTAAGGGGGGATCACATCAAGCAGGGCCACCCGCCTACTCATGCCTTGAGACTCCAAAAAGATAGTGTATCCAGGGGTTCCATACACTACTGAAAACTTCCATTCTGTTATTCAGTATAGCAGACAATCTTTAATGTATCATTATTCAGGAAAGCTTGGCCACATTAATTGTTTAATTGGCTTGGGATGGTATGATTGCAATCAATGTTGGGTGTTTAATATGGGAATGGAAGGTAATAAGTTGGGACAGTTGTGCAGCATGGACATATTTTGTTAGGTCTGGTTCTCCCAGGCCTCCCTGTTTTTAGGAATATGGAGTGTCTCAAATCATGATGGCCAAGGGTTCCAATCTCAAAATAAATAGTTGTGGGCATCCATAGTTTGTGACTCTGAATATATTAAATTTGAACCTTTTTACTGAAAGGGCCATGAAGGGGACTGGTATAGAATGTTAAGAATCTTTAGGAATTTTGGGCCAAAATCTAGACTCTGTAAAGGAAATAGAAGATAATCCCAGGATATTGTGTCAAATGCTTTATTAAGGTTAAGTGAGCATGCACTGTCTGGCTCCTCCTTTCTCTCAATTTGATGAAATCACACAAAAGGTTTAAAACTCTTATAAACTCTGGTTTAATCTAAGGCCCGATAATTAGGGACAAATTTCGACTCGATCCTGATGAATATAGCGGTGTAAGAAAGAATTGATCCTATTGGCCAAAATAATAGTCATTTTATATTTATCTACACTTATGAGAGAAATGGCACAGTGATTTGCACAATCACTGAAGATCATGATGAGAGTCTATCAAGCCCCAAAGCTTTAGAAGGTTTCAGATTTTTAATTGCAGCCCTGATTTTTCTCAATGTGAAACCACCATATCTCTGTGTGTCTGGTCTAACCTGGGAAGTGGCAGTGCACTAAACATATTTTTTGTCAACAATGTTGCCCAGGTTTTTGAGGTTAGAAATTGAAGAATTCATGTACAATAAATTAAGGGTTTTGGGAAATGGTACCATTACTCAAGCACAGTTTAGGTAACTGTGTGTTATGGTCTCTAGGGGAAAGTTTACAGACCAGGAGTGTGCCCTGTTTGTCACCATGGGTAGAGTATTTGTGTCTGCCCCACCTCAGGACCTTCTCTGCTTTGGTGGTGAGGCATACGTTTAGAGCCATTTGGGGCTTTTCAATCTGAAGTCTAAGGTCTCTGTTTGGAATTTGTTTGTGTTCTCCCAGTAAGCAGGAGAGATCCAATTACTTTTGATTGATAGTGTTACATTTGATTCTGGAGGCAATTTGAATTACCTTGCTTCTTAAAGTAGCCTTATGGGGGATGTTTCTTCGGGCAGTGAAAGAATAGTAGAATTTCTATTTCTATATCTTTTAAGAACTATGGGATCAAATGCAAGGTATTCATTTAAACATTGAGCCAAGTGAGGCTTAGACCAAGGGTCAGAAACAATCATTTGTACTGGGGAATGTGAGAAGTGGGTTTCCTTCAGCAAGTGCATGTCAATGCTCAGGGCACTGTAATGTTGGAAATCTGTCATTTTTTTTGTATGGCAATTTAAAACCATGGACATTGTGAGTTAAAATTTTAAAGTTAGAAGTTTTCATGCTTAACATAACGTCATTATCTGGCGCACTATTTTCCATCTGCACGTATGGGTAGAAATAGCTGTAGGGAGATGCTGGATCAAGGAAGGCAGTAGAAAAGTGGGATGGAGATGCTGGATCAAGGAAGGCAGTAGAGAAGTGGGTACAGGGAAGTAGCGCCAGAAGGAGAGAAGAAGGGATGTTATGTTCTAAACAGAATTACAAACTTTCAAAACAGGAATAACAAGCAAAATATTATAAACAAAGAGTCTGTAGACATGATGGCATAGGTTTGAAATTATTTCCATTTCTTGGCTGAGAACAGGTTCACAATGAGGGGCATGCGTTTTTACTCTGGCAAATGTGAACGAATGTGCCCTGTATAAAAAGAAGATAATGTGCTGCATACAATAATACAGCATCAAGAGAGTCTTGCATTAGATTAGAGGTCTGGAGGGGGAATTCATCAGCCAGGTGCACAGAATAAGTGAAACGATCTGAAATACTGGTATTTTATCAGAAGCTCCGACACACAATCAGAAAACTATTGTAATAATATTATGACTAGCAAAATGAAAGATAATAACTCATTATAACCATATCAATAATGGTTACCTCTTTTATTATCTTTTCTCACAAAATATGCCATTTTTAAAAAGAATATCACTGGCAGCTAGCTTCTACTTCCTTATTTTCTGCCAGCCCATTGATGATGCCTGCACCTGATCCTGCATATGTGCTGTATGAGATCTGGGGTGCCTTGTTGTTGTTGCAACATGAACGTCATCATGCCGGCAAATGCTCACATATGCTAAAACAATGCAAACATATAAACAACAAAAAAATATGTTTTTTTCCCAGGTGATCTTGCAAAATGTTGCAAAATCTAACAAGATCTTGCAGTTTGCAAATGGGATTTCTCTGGAAGGCACTGGTGATGTTGCCTTTCCGGCTACCTCACCAGGGGCTCTGAATACCAGAAAGTAAAAAAAGTAATGAAAGTAAGTACACAAGTAAAGCTTTGGTTTTATATGTGACTCAAGTTAAAGATGTTTAACAGGTGCAGAGCTGAATGCACCTAGGCTTTTTACTTTGGAAGTGGTGGTGGTGGTGGTGGGGTGGTGGTTAGTCCACTTTAAAGCAAATACATGCTTTGCTTAAACGTCTTCTTCTACAGTACCACATACTTGCTGAAGGGATAAAGTGAATTTAATAGTAGCCATAGTTACTTTATCTCAAGTTAGAATACTTGCTTAAGCTGTAGCAACCTTGAAAGTTTCAAGTTACTGGAAATCATGTGAACTCCAGGAAATGAAACCATACTGTCAGCCAGTTTAGTTTCGGTTTTGTATGCATCAGTGTTTATCTGTGATTGGTTAATGCTGAACCACTTTCCCATGTTTATCTTATACAAATGTTCCGAACACACCAAATAAATTTGATACTGGGCTGAAACCACATACCTTTGTGTCTGGGTTGAGTCTCATATCCCGAGCTCGAGAGATTACTGATTCAGCAGAAGAGTAGTAGAAAGTCCGTGGCAGATTTGACCCCGGGGGTTATCACAAGCTATCACTTGCCTTTTCTTTCGCTCCATTCAGCCACCAGGAGTGAAGAAAATACCTGGTACTTAAGGGTATGGACAAGCATGTGACTCGCCTCTCTTCCTCTCTTGCTGATTGGCCCAGCACTGTCACATGGGTTTTCAGAGAGAGCACTCAACCCTGTATAAACTCTGACTAGAGGGATATGATGCTTTCACACTTCCTCTACGTACTCCTGGAGGCTAAAAAGATTAGCGGGTTGTGAAGGACAGATAAGTCTGTTCTTCTTTAGAGGAGGGCATTAAAGAAAATCTGTGTCACTGTCCTGCATAGGAAAAGCCTAGGTTTGTTTGAAGGATATGGAAGATAAAGAACACTTACAGAACTAAGGTAAATAACACCAGGGATATCCTAGGGCATGTCAAGCATCCAAATAATATCACTGGCTGTCTCAAATTTAGTTGAATATATTTCTTAGCATATTATGTTATGTTGTTCATTTGGTTAAATATTTTCAAGAAATGTTGTTGCTACTGAATCTTATTTTTTTAAGCCGTTATTATAGCCATAGAATGAAAATAAATGGATATAGAAATTTTCAGAAGATCTTACTTAATGTAAAATATTTGACATCCAGGGGCTTTACATTCCCTGCTCATCTTCCATAATCTTCACTGTGGGGAAGAAGTTGGTACGTGTCAATATTTAGTAATATCAGCTGTCATTTACTTGTCAGCTGATGCATCATTCTAAGTGCTTCCCATTTATAATCCTGTCAAGCATGATTGCGGCTATTGCAAAGGAAATTATGTTACCCTGGGATATATGAATAAGCAGTGAACTAGCGTATACTCTTAGAGTGACATTACTTAAGTCTGTTGGAATCATCCCATAATTAACCTTCCAGTTGCCAATAAGCTTGCCAGTAGCCAGGAAAACATTTTGACCATTGTGAACGGTCTAATAGAGAATTCTACACTTGACTTGATTAGCTGTCAGTCTACCAATGTACCAAGCACAAGGAAATTAGGAAAGGCCATCAGGATGAAGAAAAAGCATCAACAGAACTTTTCAAGAAAGGGGAGACTTAACTTATGTAAAACAGATAGACTAAGTTTACAAAATACAAGTTTTTATGAAAATGCGAAGCAGAGCTACATTTCATGGATGGTCCCTCTGTGTGTGAATAAGTGTTGTTTGCTTTTTAGTTATGATAAAATTCAGATGAAAACAAATAAATGCTAAATCTGAATATTTTTGTAAAAACATCTTGTTTTCCTCTCTCTAATTTGTCCCAGTATCCTGCAATCATGTTTGAAATCCAGCCTCCACAGTGTGCTGTAGAACATATTTCCTGTAAAAGAGATTCATTGCCATAGCTTGCTCTCTATGTGCTGGTGACTGGTCACCGTAACACTCTCTTTAGCTCTCTTCAGGTAGCACTGATGTCAGTGTTGCACGAAGTAAAAGAAGTGGTAAATCCAGAAACTCACCCAGCAACATGTAGACTCCCAAGAGCTTTCACAAGAGCTTGCCCAGTGTACAGTCAAGTCACGGCTGAGTGTTTTAGTTACTTTATTTGAAAAAAATCCAGATATATAACCAAGCCCCATCCAAATACGATTTTTGTACACACAAGGACAGGAAATACTGTATATTCAAAAAACATACTTTGTAATGACAGTACTTCCAGGAGTTCATATGAAAAATAACTGTGTTCAGAGAAGGCTTAATAAAATAGATAGTAAGTATCATACATGTTGTATCCGTATTTTCTAAAAGCCAATACGGTTAATTGATGAGATGCTGACCAATATACTAGATTTTTAAGTACAATCATAAAGTTTGCTGGTGTCACTGGTTTGGCTGCCAAAGCAGTGACTGTAGCCAGCTTTGTAAATAAAGCTCACTCGGCTAACAGCTTGGCGGCCGACCAAGCTGTTAGCCAGGGGGGATGCCGTCTGAGGCTACCACCTGATGCCCCATTTTTAGAACACTACAAATAAGAAACAATATCTGGGCACAAATATTAGACTAGCACTTTTCTCTTCTGAAGCAGTAAAAACCTGACAGCAGTTTCAACCGTTCCCACTTTATCTAAAACTTTAAAAAGTTTTGTTTAAGATATACTTTAAACGGTGTTGGCTCAGTACAATGCTCTTTTCTAAAGGACTAATACTTAATCATCTTAAACTTATAAAAAAACTTGAAAAATATAATTTCATTTTCAACAGCTACCAGGCTTATTTAACTATCTTTGCTGTAAAACTACCTTTGCCTGATCTGATCCAAACAGGTTCCTCCTTCTCTTGATGCAAAAGAGAAAGTAAAAGAAGACGAGAAAACTCAGAACAAAAGAAACTCAAACTATAGTGTAAAAATGGAAATCATTGTCTCCTCTTGACAATCATAGATAAGCTTTGCATAAAAAGCCCACGGCAACGCAAAGAACATTCATATCATTTACAAGAAAAGAATATTTTAATTACAAAGAAAATAATTATGCCTTGTATTGGGGTGAATTTTCTTCCTATTGCAATTACGCTGACAATGTCCTTTGCCAAGTGGTAATTTAGTACAAATACTAAATGACATTATGTGACACCAAACAGAATGGCCTTTATACAGGGAACTTTGTATAGCGAGCAAAATCCACCTGCAATGATCTTCGAGGTGTGAATACAGTAGTTGCTGCATTTAGCTGGGTATTTAACTTGGTATATTAAATAGAGAGATAAAAATGAAAATGTAGAAGAAGAGCTGATATAAAATATAATATGGGAGTTGCATAGACCCTAGCATTAAAAGGATTTTTATAAGTGTAGCGCTCGCCCCCGAAGAAGCCGCTGTATATGAAATAGGTTCTCCTACCTGTTTACTATGCCACCGGCCCCCTTCGCTCAGATCCAGCACACCGACACTCAGGAACAGAATGGACTCAAGTCTTAGGGTCTTTTGGATATTTATTTGTAGGATCAACAGGAGAGAGAGGGTTTAGGGTCTGTAGGATGCCCTGACGGATTCTTCAGATGACTGCTTCCTCCCCTAGCAAAAGCTAAGGTCAATAGCACCATGGTCCGGTCAGAGTGACCAATGATAGGAACAGTACTGCGAACAGCCAGGATGGTCCAGTACCTTGTAGGAAAAAAAAAACTATCTCTGTGCTCAGGTAATAACCACTGGCTTCTTCTATAGCAGACACCTGGAATAGGGTGAGGAATCTCTTGTAGGGTCCAGACGGTAGCTCTCACCAGCTCCTCTGCAACAATCTTTGACAAGAAGACTCCACCTCCAGCCCAGCTTCCATCAGGTCTCTTCTCAGCTGTATCTGAAATCTCTGTGCCCTCAGCATCTGCCACTTGCTGAGGTGCATGCCAGATATTCAGTAATATCCTCTAGTTCGAGGCACCCAACACCTGCCACGTGTATGGGCCCAAGCAAGGTATCTGTGGTATCCTAGGCTTCTGGGCCCCTCAGCACCTGCCATGTGCTGAGGCCCAGGCCAGTCACTTGCATCGCATAGACCTCCTAGGGAGAGGCCCCAGGAGGTGAGAGAGAGTTCTGCACAGTGTCCCCAAACCTTTTCTCACCTTCCCTCAGCCATACCTCTGAGTCATCCTGCTCAGGGATTGGTCAGGGTCAGGTGCATAGTCCTAGTCTGAGGATGGATCCTCCCTCACTGTATGCCAAGGCTCCCTTTTCCTCAGCAACAGGAGGAGCAATCAATCCAGCATACTCAGGGACACCTGTAGAATGCAGAACTCTGAATAATCAGTATATAGACTGGTTACAGTCCAGATATTCACTCAATTTAGTAGTGACCACTAGAGGGCGCTACATAAGCATGACCCCTTTTTTCATCCAAACCTTCATCTCCCCTCTTACTTTGTTCCTGTAGTGAGAAACAACATTTTTGTATTGCCTGTAACATCATCACTTGATATGTAAATCCTTACGGGCAGCTGCTGGGCGCTTAGTTACCAGTGACAGAGGTATTCTGCCCAGAACTACATCTCCCAAGAGCCCATTTGCTACACACACAGTGTATGGGTAGTTTCTTAGGAGTCAAGGCAGCATCATTGTGTTGCTGGGAAATAACCCATTGTATGCATGTAGAGTGTAATATAGGAGTGGGAATAGGCAGAGTTCTGTAGCTAAGCAGACCGGGCTGACAATACTGCTTCAGAGTAGCAGAGGTACTGCATTGCCAGCTTAAACACATTGCATTTCTGGTATAGCAGCATTTCTTTTTCTGTACTTGTAGCATTTTTAAATGGATACAGCAGTAGGACATGTGCATGTATTGCAGAAATGCAGTTTATGGGCTTTTTTTCTAAATATACACATTTATGCTTTACATTTTTTCAGAAAACCATAAGGGACCTATGAGACTGTATATTAAAAGTCTATACTGATATTTGTTAATTTTTGTTGTGGCAAATATAAATTCTAACAGTTAATGCATGCTTGCTTTATTTTGACAACAGTAAAAATAAGGCATCACAATTATTCTTTGTAGAAAGACTTCACCAAAAAACTTACACCACCCTAATCTTGACTAGAAGTCATTATTTTCAAACTAGTGAAGATAAACTTTCCTCAATGTGGCATATTTTGTTTTTTATACAATTGACTTTTTTTAAACAACTTGCCCACTTTTCACTACTTTTTAACACTGTGCTTTGACATTGAAACTTTCCATGTCAAACGTTTATAACCTGAAAAAGCTAGAGAAACTTAGCAAAAAAATAAGGTAAGATCTTGTGAAACAGAATTAGATATTTTGCCATTATCTATAAATAGGTCCCCTTAGACATTTATTAATGAATAGCAAAAAATATTCTAGTTTAAAAGAGTACTATCATCTATTATTTTATACAATAATGTTCTTGTGATCCTACATAAAAATCCTAATTGGTATAGACCAGCCTTTCTTCACCAAGATGTTACAGCAGTGTCATGCCTTTCCAAGGTGCAGGCAGGTCACCAGCACTGTGGTAAAGAATGGTGCTAATCAAGGAAGGGTGGGATCCATTAAAATTCATACCAGACACCAGATAGGTATAGGTGGACATTTTTACATTTTAGACTGGATGCTTTCATACTTTTAAAGGGTGCCATTACTGAAAGGTTGAGAAAGTGGTTTTGATTGTGCTGCACGTAGAGTGCAGTTTTCTGATCTCTATGTATACCTCCTATCAACTACCAACCTGCAGCTGTTGGGGGATGTCTAGAAATCATCACTTGTCTAATGCTAATTTGTTTGCATCATATGCTCTCTTATCAGCTTTTGTTTAAACGAATTCCTCTTTTCAACAAGCAGTAATACCATTGGCCATATATATTATATGGTGAACACAGCATGTGTGTATAATTTAAGCAATAATTTCCTAAAAAAATGCATGTTCCTCAACTGTTCCAGATTCCCAATATTTAAACAGAATCCCACTACAAGAATGCCCCACCATAGAAATGCATGGGTGATCACTGGACCAAGCTGTCCACTCCACTGACTGCTGATGTCTCAACATTTTTCTTGTCACTCGGCCCTATGTTATATACTGCTAACCTCTGCTCTCCATATATTATGTTGCACCATACATAGTCCTGGCCACTATACTCTATATTCTACACTGTACTTTACATAATCCTGACCCCTGCACCTTATAAGTTATGTTATACATTACCTACTTCTGAATTCACTATACTGCAAGGTGTTTATTGTCTTAACTGTTAGAGGTTGCTAAGTAGTTCTTTATTAAGGTGAGCTTAGCATGTTAGCTCTCTGTCTA
Source organism: Nanorana parkeri (assembly GCF_000935625.1). NCBI lineage: Eukaryota > Metazoa > Chordata > Amphibia > Anura > Dicroglossidae > Nanorana > Nanorana parkeri. The sequence continues at coordinate 25,837 of NW_017309750.1, read as the reverse complement.
TTTTCTGGACAGAAAAACTCATATGTAATAAACACAGTTTTCACTGCAGCACACTGCATGCAACTCATATCTCCTCTGTGTCAAAGTATCCCGGTTTCTCAAGTCCTAAAGTTCAGAGGAACAGTATAAAATGCCTGATGCATGTACTTAATGGATGCACATGTCTATACCTTGAGCAAATGCCCAGTATTTTCCTTATATATAGAAAACAATAGCAATCAATTTGCTCTTTCCATTTAGAGAAACCTGCTTCATCCACACAATTCAAATCCACAGAGAAAAATATCACATTACTAGGGAAAGCCTTGCATCCTGGTTCCTATAACAAAACAAATGACATTTAAACTGCGCCCTTGCTACATAAATGACATCAGGTACAGGGAGAAAAAAGTCCTGCTAAGGAATATTAAGGGAGCTGTAGTGCTTAGAAGAGAGCCCTTGATATCTCAGAATCTTTAAACAGAAATACTCATGCATACAGAGAAGGATAAAACGTCTAATGCAATCGATCTTGTGAGACTTGTATCACATTTTTTCAGTGACTGAGATGCGCAAAGGCAAAAAGAAAATGAAGTTGCCCCTTACAGACAATCCAATTCACTTGCGAGTCCTCTGTAAATGTTTAGAGGATGGGGCTGACTGAATTAACCTACCAGAGTAGCACTTGTAATTTGGCCTGGATATTGTACATTTCTCTGGGGCTCAGACAGAAGCTGCCTTCACCAGTCCTGACCTTTTGAAATTGCATTTGTTAGGAAATCAACTGTTTCTTGAAAGTGATCTGGATTTAAATTGGTAGAAAAAATGTTTGAAGTGAAAGAATATAACCCTTGGTGATCAGAGTCTACAGAAAGGCTGTGCAACATAACATGCCAACAACCCTTGCCTCATTCAAATGCAACCATCACCATACCTATCATAGATTGGTATCTTTAAATAATAGACCTCTGAAGATAATTTCTAGTTGATTGTAATGTTAAAAAAATAAACTAAATTTTGTAATTAGTAATTCATTGTTTTATTGAAGTTAAAGTAAAAGGTGACATCTATTTTCTTTAAATGCTACAAATAAAACTGAAAGTGTTTTTTATTTACTTAATTTATTAATTTAAATCAAGAAAATAACTAGTAAGGAGAACAAAATACACTGAATGGCCAAAAAGGACACCTGACCATCAAATCTGTATGAGCTTGTTGGACATCCATTCCACAACCATGGACATGAATAAGGAATTGGTCTATACTTTTTCTGGAAAAGTTTTCCACAATATTTTAGAGTTTGTGCCAATTTAGTTCGAAAGACCATTTGTAAGGGCAGGTACTGATGTTGGACAAGAAGATCTGACTCGCAATTGTCTTTTTAGTTCATCCCAAATGTTTTCAGTAGGTAAGCCCTCAGGTGCAGGGCTTACCTACTTGTCTTGAATTGTATTGTGATTGTAATGTCTTCCTTATATTGTAAAGCGCTGCGCAAACTGTTGGTGCTATATAAATCCTGTATAATAATAATAATAATAGGACTTAGGTCAGAGGTCTGTGCAGGCCACTCCAGTTCTTCACACCAAAACCCTCCTCACAAAATGTCTTTATGGTTTTGAGCAAAGGGGCACCGGTATACTGGAACAGAAATGGATAAATAAATAAAAAGAGACATGTATTATGTAAGTTTTTTGTTCAAATAAGTTTTAAATGGTTTACCTTATCAAAGAGTCGTATTTGTCTGCATTAAATGCCCTACTGAGAGCCATGTATTGAAGAGGATGTGAAAAGATGGCCATATCAATGAATAAGTCATGAGGGTTCTATCTATATGAGGAATCGGTTTGCGATCCATTAAGGAGAGTTGTGGTGAAACATCTATGAGAGTAATTTGAGTGAACACACAATTTGACCACTATAATATATGGTTTACTATATTCGGTGAGTTCACCTAATCTGGGAAGAGAACTCAACGAGTGAACACAGTGATAGAGCACTGAATTTAAAACATTGTTTGAAGATTATGAACACAATAATTTTGAATGTGTTTGGATAAAATTGAAACTACAAATTTTTTCTTCACTATTAAATAATTGTGTCACTATTTATAATTATTTGTTTATTGGTGTATTGAGGAAAATCATGTATTTAGGTTGAAATTGATGGAATGGTTTGGGGAAATTACTTACAGGTGTTGAAATATTGTATCTATTTACCTTTGAGTTTATTTTTGGCACAGAGCAATATTTATTTATTTAAAGGAGAACTATAAGGTGAGTGCTTTTCACTCACCTCATAGTTCTAGCCGACCTGTGACATTGAGATTGTCACAGGTCGGCTCAGTAGATCGGGAGGTGAGCGAACACATACCGGGTTCGCTCACCTCTCGATCTTGTCACGGCTCTCTGCTGTGACAGGGGGAGGGGCTGGATTCCCCTCTCCCCGCTCCGATCTCCCAGCACTGACTGGCGGAACGGACGGGGGAGGGGCGGGTACAGCTGGCTCTGCCTCTAGATAGGCAGAGCTAGCTGTCACTCACGCAGCTGGGCGGATCCCGTCGTCTAAGTCGGGATCCGCTCCGGCTGCGGCGTCTCAGTATACCGCGAGCTGTAGCTTGCGGTATACTGAGCTTAGGGTCACGGGAGGACGCTAGTTTGTGTCCTCCCGTTACCCTAAGGAGAACTATGGGGAAAAACACTGACCCCATAGTTCTCCTTTAATTTTTTGGAACAGAAAATGGCCTTTTTTACACTGTTTTCAAAAGGTTGGATGTGCAGAATTGTCTAAAAAGTATTTTTATTGTATGCTGTAGCATTAACAGTACCCTTCACTAGAATCATCTAGGTTTAACCATGTGGAAGGGTGTCCTTATACTTCTAGCCATATAGATGGCAGTGTTGCACTCCAATGGTTAGGTTGCCCCTGTTTAGTAGATGTGGCAGCAGTGACGAGATTGACTACAAAGATGAAGAATGTTGCAACTGTGGTCTTAGTCAAACAACTCTTAGAAGATACTGCCTCTTCCTACTCAAAATCCATAAGATGATTACTTTTTTCCCCATCTGTCCCTTTAGGTCCCCTATAACAATACAACCAAGGGAGCCACACACTAAACTTGGTCTTTCATGAAAAAGGGATGAACACCTCTTTAAATGGCCTCCATATGTAATATCACCATTCAGCTGTAATTTGCTGGGCTTAGGGAAGCACACTTTTCCCCCCATTTTTCTAACCTAATCTAAATCTAATCTAAATGTAAGATTGTGGGATAGAAGTGTCTAGAATTGTGCCCCACCACTCTTCCTCAGCTCTTGGAAGTAGATATATATGGGCTTGCAATGCAAGATGATACGTAGAATCCTACGACAGTCTGCTATATCTGCAGGCTAGTAATCCAATTAATAATAAAAAAGGAAAAAAATATAATAACTGATCAAAAAGGGCAAATTGATATATTTTCAAAAAACATCATAATCCTGATAAATAGGGAATACACCTAGTCAGGACTGGCTATGGTGTGCCGGGGCTCTTTGATTATATGGATTACAGATTTGCTTTGTGTTCCCATAGGGAGTATAAACAAGAGCAATAAATAAACACAGCCTCCGCAGATAAATCCACAACAACCACCAGCTTCCTAATAAAGAGTGAAGGCAGCGGATAAAAGTGTACATCCTGCTTTTGATCTAGGAACAAGAGAGGCTGTTTTTCTTATTCCCCACGGATCAATACTAATCATGCAATATAACCAGAGCAGAGTGCTGTTAACAGCCAGGAAGTGTTGCAATATTCAATTCTATTTCTCCTTGATTGTATTCGGTGTCAATATACTCTGCTGGCACTAAGCAGTTCAGCGTGGCTGATTAAGTTTGTACACAGCTCCTATAAGATATTCATCTTGTTACTGATCCAGCCCTGTTTTCACTAGGAATCTTGGATCTGAAAATTCTAAAGGGACTGTCTTACGGCAAACATCCTGAAAGTTTCTAATATCTCTAATGAGGTGTCTAAGGTTCTATTGCTCTCCAACCTTTTTCATTCTTTGTGTTGGGATTTTTAGGTCCAAATATTGCTTATTTAGGGGGTTGCAGAAGTCAATACTTGTTGAGAATCAGCCACAGATGTTATTTGATCAGAAACAACAGAGGTAATTGCTGGAAAGGATATTGGATTTTCACTCAGAGCTAAAAGGCTGATTTACAATTGGGTCCAGTTCCATCTTTGATTTTCAGGCACAATGGGGAATTCTTGTTTGATGAATCAAGTGACATCTTCATTACACAATGCTTGATTTGTAAATGAAGACATTACCAGAAAGGTTTGTTTTTTGTACTTTAAGTTTATGGTCCCATCTTTAGGACTCTTTTTTTTAAAGGACCCATCCTTCCAAGACTTATATTTCTATTGTGGGTTGAGGCTGGCAGTCTGAATTTTCCAATGGCTTTTGATATCTTATTGGCACTTTAAAACTTAATACCTGACAGATTTCACAGCTCTGCTTCCCACCCTGAGCATTTTTATCAACTGGCAGTGAGTCAAAACTGAAATACTATTTTTCTTTAAAGTAGACCTGAACGTATAAACTAAAAATGTTCTATATTACAGGGAACATATAGAAATTTTAACTGTGCCTAAGTGGCTAGCTTGGTAGAGGCAGTATTGACTTGAATTCCTTCTAAGAAATAACACTGCACTTCCTTATATGTATGGGTGACCCTTGTGTCTACAGCTTCATAGTTGTATATTTATAGATCTAAGTCACTGTGCCACTGACTCAAGAGATTTGGAGTGCAATTTGATGGTGTCACTACTTTGCTGCTCACCATTCTACTTGCTGGAGGATCTTATATGAGAAAGCAAACCCATGTACAGCCCAGTACAGAACAAGGCATGGCAAGTCAGTAATGAGGAAAGATCAGTTGCAGGGAGACCAGAGGCAATAATGCTGAATATTCCTTTCCTGCTGTCTCTGGCCTTTGCTAAAATCAGAGCAACCATGACATCTGCACAGGCTAATCATGAGAAAATACATACCTGTAAACTTCAGCTTAAATACTCTAATATCCAGCAGCACTGGGTTCAGGTACCCATAGGAAAAAACTATTTAATGACCCTTGCATTACATTATTCATTTTGCTAAATACAAGTTTGAAAGGATCTACCAATATTTCTTGAATTTTAGTACAGGAAACGTGTATATAACTTTCAAATCCCGGACACAACTGCAACCTCTGTGACCACTATAGTTACAACTGATCTCCGGGCAAATTAGTTCAGTCCAAATTAGTTTTGTTTTGAGTTAGATTTTTGTTAAATGAGCATTCGGATTCATTCACGTTTGGACGTGTTAGAATTTTGACATTTGGATGCATTCAAATGTCCAAATTTACCAAAATGTGGACGAATATCCATTGTGAACAAAACTAAATGTACATGTCAACTTACCACTGGCTGTTACTGGCTGTTAAGTACATTGGTTACACAGGTCCGCTATGCTACTGATTAACAGCAGGCAGTGGGCGAATTCCATAGTTAATAGCAAGCTATCGGCTAAGTAATTCACCCACTGCCTGTTGTCAAACACAAGGGAGGCAGACCTGATGGGGACCATCTTCTCTCAGAGTTTCCCATCATTCTCCGCTCCCCCCACAGCATAAGACTTCGGGACCTGTGCATGTCTGTGTGAAAGGTTCAGTGACCAGGCATTGAGTTCAGTAATGCTGAGCCTGTAATTTTATCAGACTCAGTGTTACTGGTATGAAAACCCCCGCCTAAGTGCACCTTCACACTGCAAATGACAGCATTAACCCTTTTGGGACCAGAGTTTATTTTGGGTTTTATTGAAGCTTAGACACTCAGACCAGGTGTAGCTACGTTGGTATATCTAAGTTAATGTAAACATAACTTTATAGCTAATTTTTCTGATTGACAAAGGGTCTAAGAAGTTGGAACACATATAGATGCACATTCGTAAATCTATGCTGTAAGGTTAACAATCTCTAGTCAAGTTCCATTTTACATATGGACTTATAAGTCGTATTACATTCACAAAGGGGATAATCAGTAGGAAATTGATTAAGCCATATGAAACAATTAAGTGACACTAAACTCAAGTGATAAACTACAATCTTGATACAAATTATTAAACTAAATGTGAGATTATAGTCTATCACAGGAGTGAGCTTGGAGCGGTGGCTACTTTACAACACACACAGGGACCATGGATTACAAAAGAAGCCACCCTCTAGAGGGAAGGACAGTGTCAGCATGAATTCAGAGATGATGTGAGGATCTACAGCTGAGTGATACACAAATAAGGTATATCTTTGTAACAGCTAAGGCACTTCAATGAATTAAGATTTACCTCAAGTTTATTTTAGAGTTTTTAATGGCACCTCTACCCAAGTGCCCTAACATATTGGGGGGGAATTTTCAAAACTGGAGCAGACAGAAACTGGAGGAGTTGCTCATGACAAAAAATCACCCTTTATCTTCAGTTTGTTTTGTTTAGATATGAAAATCAAACAGAGAAACTGATTGGTTGCCATGCACAACTGCTCAAAATTTCGTCTGCTCCAGTTTTGATAAATTCCCTTTATTAAGTTTTACAATATACTAATAATGATAATAAAAACCATTCATAGCTAGTTTATGCCGTTGGAGGGGTACACTTTGTTTAGCTCTTTAGTGTGTGCTTCATAAAAGTAAATGTATAACTTAAACTTTTTTTCTAGTGGTGCTAGACTAGAGATGGGTTAGAACCTCTGTTGTTTTTTGTTGTAGTTGTTGGTATCCCCACCAGGTAGATTCACTCTTTCTTTCCTGGTGACTATTATCACTGAGACAGAATTGTCATTGGCATCAATAAAAACCTGACAGATATTATAATTCTTCTCTACAAAGTGTTGGCAATGGATACACTTTAAAGCTATACTACAGGATAGGCAAATATTGTTTAAATACAATAGGCATGTATATTCTTAAGTATTTCTTTCAGGTCTTTGCAGCAATCCGGTATAACATGTTGCCTCTGTGTAGGAGCTTCCTGTGATAAAGACCAGTCACTGCTGTTCTCTCTCCTTGTGCAGGGTTACTGGTCTTATATCTGCCCCCTCCTGTAGTCTTCTGAAGGCAACCTGTAGTGGATGGAGCTGCTGGGCTCTCTTCTCTGCACAGGTTGTGTACAGCACAGTTATTATGCCAGTGCTACTTTTACAAAGGTATAAAGTGGGTTTGCAAAGGCATTTGGTGGACACAAAGTGGATTTGTACCTTTTGTGGCTATTGAAGAATTTATTTAAATGAAATTGTTCATGCCTAGAGTTTGGCTTTAGGTCTTGTGCCACAGGAATGCAAACAATTAGGTGACTTACTTGTCCAATATTACACTTCCTGTTTAAAAGTGTTTGTATAAATAGCAGTATAAATATAAAGGTGACTTCTGAATCAAAAAGGTATGAATCTTCCGATGGAAAAGTATCATAGCAATTGTTTTCCGCTATAACCAGTTCTATTAACTTTACGGTAAAGCTGGTGGCACTATATCATCAGCATGTGACACATTTAGAAGAAGAAACAAAGCAGTTAAACTACGAAAATAACTTAGCAATACCACAACTCTTAGAGAGACCTCAGTCAAAAGCGAAACAGCATCAAATGTCACCAATGGAAAGATCTTTCATTCTCACACTAGCAATTCAAGGCAGCGCTGGTCAATAATAATGAATGGTGAGAGCATAAGCTACAAGGAGAAGACAGCTAAAGTTTCTATACATGAAAAGTTTTCATGACGTACAAGAATTTCAAAGTCATAGTGTTCTTATCCTGATTCTTAAGAAACTTAGCTTGTGTTGGCAGTAAGATGACTTGTGCCTGTATTAGGCAAAATATTGCACATACAAATGCAAAAAAAAGCCACCATGCTATTCTGTACCATTCTTAGGATGTTTATGTTAAATTTCCCCATTAATCTTCTAGTTTAATTGGCAAAACTTTTTTTTCTTAGTTTTGGACAAAGAAGGGAAGGAACAGAACCCCTATCAATCTTTAATGTCTGTGTATGTTCACTTCACTTTGTTTTAAATATTCTGGTGATATTTGTCAAACTCTCCAATGAGATGTACACGGCACAGAAAAAACACCAAAACAATTATCGGCAGGGGTTTTACCACCTTACTACTCCATGCAAAACGGGAAAAAAAAACACTTTAAGGCAGGTATTAAAACAAACCAATGAATGCTGTTATATATTCATTTAAAAATGTATTGAATGTATTTTTACAAGCGCCTGAATTTTTCTTCATATGACCCTACTGCAATCCCCTGTACAGCAGCACCCAAACTGGGAGAGGAAGAACCAGTTCTAGGACCCAATTTGGGAATATGCTGACATGAGAAGACATCAAAGAAAGTATAATGATTACTCATCACTGCTTCTTTATTGTCCAATCTGCAGGCTGGAGTCTGTTATTGACCAAGCTGTGCTGCGGCTGAAATGGAGGCTCTAGGTTCTATGGAAGGTTCTAGCTGTTCTGTCTGGCAGGGGCACCATCTCTACACACATGCATGTCTAAATAGGCCATTAATATAGCTTTTGTCTGCTAAAAGGCACCATGGTTGTGTAATAATATTTAATTAAATTAATATTTCACAAAGTCTA
>NW_017309750.1:0-17161 GCF_000935625.1 Nanorana parkeri | reverse complement strand
TAACACTGAAAAATGCAGATTTTGCTTCTTGAACACTTCTTGGTGTATCTTGTGAATTTTGGCCAGCTAATCATGACAAAACGTGTAATTTAACCTATCACATATCTTTTTTTGAAATCTCTTATGTTTGTATTTTCTAGATACATTTTTAGTTTATTCATTTTCAATTGCATGATATGATGCTTTATGTAGCTCATACATGTCCAGGCATGTCCAGGCTGCATAACATTTGTGGAACTTGCACAGGTTGGGGATGCCAGGAAATGCTTATGCTTAGTGTATGCTGCTGTAAGGACTAAAGGCAGCTTGCAACGTAACAACTAGGCCTAACCCAGTTACAGACTTGCTGTTGTAGCTGTTGTGGTGTGCAGCAGGGGGAGCTTTCTCTGAGGGCTGATGTCAATGTAGGTAGTAATAATGCTCCCTCAGACTCCACTGGCCCTGCTTCTTCCTGGCCTTTCTGAAAAATTATCCAGTAAAGTGGTGCTGGAGCATGCACACTCGATGAGGCATCTGGAGCTTTTGCATACCTAACGGTGAAACAGCACTACTTCCAAAAATGCAGGAGGATTAGCCATTCCCAGAGTGGCTAAAGATGAAATCACATTGGGGGCAGGGGATGGAGGATCACCAGGTAAATTCTTTATACTAAATAAGAATATGAAATATGAGCATAATGTCTGCGTGCATATCTTATATGAAATTTACAAAGGACAGATTACTAATTTTGCTTGGAAAGACACTTTAATTCTAGTAGTAAAACTTCTGCGCATTCTCTAGTACATTTCGTAAGATTCTCCCTCATTACAAAATACCCTGCTGCTGGACAATTTTACACTGCTGTATCAGCTGCAGACTCTTAATTTTTATACAGAGCTTGATAGAAATTGGCCAGCAGCTCAGGGACAACTTCAGCAAACTACTGGCCAATTTCTATTACTGCTTTATGAAAATGCATTTGTTGTTGCTAAAACTATCTTAAAAAAGCCTATTTTGAAAACTGAAATGAATCAGATTGGGTTTCTGCTGCTGTATATATGCTAAGCTAATTGTAAGGGAAAAACATGAATTCCACAGCCAAACAAGCTCTGCCAGTGTACATTGTTGGTGACACTGTCCATGAAAAATGTACTGTTTTGTAACATCTCCTACAGCTTTAAGGTTTCCACTGAGCATATTATTTAAAGGACTTGTGTATTTTCATATATATATTGATGCATTTAATTTTGCCTTTGAAACTCGCCCCATTGTATGGTATTTTTAATTATAAGTTTTTGTATTTGTACCAATTGTACCAATTTGTTTGCCAATTAGCCTTAAAAGTGGCCATAATCTACTAACAATATCCCCCCTACCCCCATAGACTTCCATGGGATAAGATCTACTATCAACCCCGTAATGGGACTTCGATTGGAGAATAAATAAGGTGTAAGAGCTTACAATCTATTAGGGTATAAGGGAGGATACAGAAGGTGTAAGAACTTGCACTCTATTAGGGTATAAGGGAGAATATAAATGTGTAAGTGCCTACAATCTATTAGGGTATAAGGGAGGATAAGGTGTAAGAGGTGTATAAGGTATAAGAACTTACAATCTATTAGGGTATAATGGAGAATAAAGAAGGTGTAAGAACTTAAAATCTATTAGGGTATAAGGGAGCATACATAAGGTGTAAGAATGTACAATCTGTTCGCAAATATGGTGGAAGAGCTTACAATCTATTAGGGTTTATAGCTATCATTATACAGAAAGTGGAAAAGGTTACAGTCTATATAAGGGAAGATATTTGTTTACAGTCCATCATCAACAAGTAATATTGAATTCAACTTTGAGGTGAAAACATTTATGTGTTATTGCTCTTATATTACTGTTATACATGAGCATGGTACGCATATGGATGGTGGAATGTGGTGGAGACGCAAAGCTAATAGACTATCTAGGGACCTGTTTGATATTAATCCAGCTTTGCCATCCACAACACTGGTTTTTCTCCCATCCACTTTCTTTGATCTGTGGACATTGTCCTTTGACTCTCTGAAAGGATTTGCAACTTTAACTGCTGGTGCTGTTTCAACTTACAAGCAGGAAAACAGACAGAGAGAGCATAGGACCTGGTGCTAAATAGTTTTACTGGTGAGTTTGATCCTGACAGCAATTGTTCTTTAAGGATTTCTATTGGCAAGAAAAATATAAGTAAGAATAAATTCTCTTTCTATAGACCTGTGATCGTGTACTTCTGATGCAACAATGTTGGAATAAAGGGGCAGAGGGTTTCTGATGTAGAGAATAATTTAACTTTTATCTATAGAAAAGAATAAAACCGTCAATAGATTCAAATCTCCCTAAACCATCTATGGCTTTGCAAATAAGGCTCATGAAATCTAAGCAGGATCAAGTATTTGTGCTGAAAATGGAAAGATCTCCCCTGAGAAATCCCTTTCCCTTTGAAGTATCATCTAGAAGCAGATTGTCTGTGTTTCCTCTGCTAGGGCTTGTAGCACTGCTTGCTTAGATATCAGATCAAAAAGTATGAGTTTTATGATTATACTGATATTTTAATAAGGTATTTGTGAGGATTTGATAAATACTTATTTTAAAAATTATATTTAAAATGTTTAGATTTAGAAAGGGGACATTTACGACTTACCAATACAGACTTTATAAACGTTAAGTCCAGTAAAATCTGATTACTTCTCCTCTGGCTTGTTAAAGACTTCAGGTCTTTTATAGGAGGTTCACCTCCATTTATCCAGCTCCTCCTCAACCATGGTGATTTACCACTATGTTCAGTTTTGTTGTAAACGATGATTTATGTGTACCCCCTCTATTAGTTGATTCTACATGAATAAGTATGCCTGGCAGTGGGCCACCTTTCTAAAGCACAATTAAAAGGGAAAACATAAAGTGACATTAAAGGCTTAAATTTCCCTCCCTAATGCTGCTTTAAGGACTTACCTTAAATGGTGCCACTTGATCTGATCATCTTCTTCTTTCCAGTAGTTTTCAGCAATCCCTCCAGCGCTGGTGCTGTTTTTCCTGTCTCACAGAGTCTGTGCACACTGCCAGACTGCTTGCATTGACTTAACCTGTGTCTCTCCTCTTCTCCCGGCCGAAGATCTCTACTGCGCATACGCCCGCCCCATGTTTTTTTGCGGCTGCTCGAGAATGTTTTAGATCTTCTGCGATGATCTGCTGCGATGCCGGCATTCGGCTTTCAGTTTTGTTTTCGGGCGTCACAGCAGGGGGCGGAGCCGGCGGGAAATTCAAAAGTGCAAACATGACATTTACACAGAATACACACAATACAATGTAATCTGCTATAATTACATATATTTATCAAACTATTTCACTTCAATTTTGTCCCTGGACTCTTGTTTGGACAGATTTAGTGAGTTATTCCTAAGATTTACTAAGAATTACAAGCCTACAATATAAAACAACAAATTGCCATGAAAAACAATGTACCGCTTTGGCCTGCTAAAATCCTGCATAATCATACCGCCAGGGAGGTTAAGTTAAATTGGGCATATTGCATATGTTGGCTTCTGCATCTGCGACTACTCCACACCTTTTTGGGGTCTATAACAAAGGTAAGCTGGCATTGAAGGCACCAGTAGCACAGTCAGGCATTGGGATTGAATTGCTAAAGGTAAATAGGCTGTTTACTTTGCAAGGGAATTTTAACTGTGCAAGCAAATTGTCCCTTAGCTTGGTGAATGTGGTGAAAATTCACCTTGCAAAGAATACCCAATCACATGCAAGAAACATTTTAAAAAAGTATTTTCGTTCACATATGATTGAATGTTGGAAGTCAGAAGAGCTTCACCTCATTCACTAAGCTAAGGGAAAATTTCCCTTCCAATGTGTAAATTACCTTGCAAATTGAACAGCCTATTTGCCTTTAGTAAATTAACATAGATAAAATATGTTGAACACTAGATATGAGAAAATCAGTCCACTCCAAGCAAAACATTGGTGGGCAATTCTTATAAAGTGACCCATGTCACTGCAGCTCGCACCATTTTACTGCACCATTTTGTTACATTAATAGGCCTCCCCAGTATAGTTAGTTTTACTAGTTACACAGAAAACAGCTTTCCCAGGATCTGCAGCAGCCAATCAGCAAGGATTAAGTGAATGGGCACACCACCACATAAAAGTAACAAAGGGTAGGAATAGTTTTGTTGTAAAGTAGATGGGATTGATAGGCAAATAGCTGTTCATAGCAACTCTTATTAAACTGCTGCTGATTTCTTGTTTTATTTATGTCACGTTAAACGCTTGACTTTTTTTTTCAGGCAAGTTTTAAAAAAAAGATTTGCACTGAGCACTTTATGACAAAAATCTCCTGATGAAGCTATGATGTGGCGAAACATGTTGGGTACACTTTAGACCACAAAAGTGGTGGTGGGGCCCATGCCGTGGAAGAAAATAAGAATGGAAAAGAGAGATTAGAAAAGTAGTCAGAAAGTAGGATGTGAGTGAGAAAATAGTATCTATCCCACATGGTAATCACTATAGGAATTATGGTGTTGGGGGTGTGCAAATAGGATATGTGCAAATGCAAATGTGATATGTGTGGGAAAAACTTTGACAAATATTGCTGCCTTGAACTTATAGAATAAAACTGCCTAGGGATGCTGGGTGATATCATGACCATATTTGGTCAATTATGTCACCCAGGATCCCCCAGCTGGTATGTTTACAAGTACCAGCTAGTTAGGGAACTGTCATTTTGCGGCCATAATGTTACAGGGGTTGGGTGGGCAGACTGGCAAAAAATGGTCAGAAATTGCTTTAGATATATTTTAAATAATTGACACTGAGATAAAAAACAAAAACGTTTGTAGGGTGCTATTTCTGACACTTTTACACTATACTGCCTGTCCATATGCATTTTCCTGCATTTGTATGGAAGGCTAACCACCTTTTGAGGTGTATTCTGTGGCATAGGACATTCCCGTTCACAAGCATCACGTAAAGTTTTGTGCAGTACACATATATTGATATATATAATGAAGAGCCCTATATTCATGGGTGTCAGATATTTATCACATTAGTATTAGTCTTATCTTTACACATGTATTTGATGAAGCACCAAGTTGACGGAGAGGTGGTCTAGATGGAAGAAACTCATTAGTGGGGTGAGGGAGATGATGCCACCTCAGAGGAGGAGGTGAATGAGGATTCTACACCATTATGGGTCTGTCCAGTGCATACCATAATTGGTTGGTTTGTTTTCCTCAATTGAGCACTTATGACCTAGAGTTTGACTTCCATATTCATCTTGCATTATCCTATTCAGTTTGTATGATTTATAAAGCGCCACATTTATGACACTTTAAATAAAGACAGCAGACCCCTAATTAATATTTTAATGAACATCCTATTTGCTGTTAACTGAAAAAAACAAATCAAGATCATTCAAGTTAATGAGGGGGAAAAGGGTATAAGATCTGAACGTAAGCAGTTATTTATCTGTCATAGCAGCTCTATACTTTAAGCTTACGTGAACAACGAGGGAAGAAAGTACTCCTGTTAGGTTCATTTTATTTAAAGTGATATTAGTGCTCTAAGTGTGAAAAAGAAATTCAGAAAAAGTTAGTGCCTTGGTTGTTATCACTTGACACTGCAGGTAGCCAAACATCATGCCCCTCTCTGTAGAACAGGGTTAATTATATGCACATTATTAACCCTAATTTACAAAAGCAGTAGACCATGTGCACTTTGCAACGTAAATTTTTACTTTGCAAGAGAATTCTCATTTAGCTTAGGGAATGGGGTGAAGCTGTGCTGACTTCAGTCATCCAATCCTGAGCTAGGAAAAATCCTGCTTTTTTTCCTGGCACATAATTGGGTATTCTTTGCAAAGTAAATTTTCACCACATTTACTAAGCTGAGTAAAAATCCCTTGGAAAGTGTACTTGCTCAATTCCTTTAGTAAAGCAGGGTCATTATGTCTAGGAAAATCTGCAGCCATGAACACTCCAAGTGGCTCCTGCGCTTAAAAAGGGGGTGCACAGGTATAAAGTGCAAGCATCTAGAGAGTACACTCTTCCTCATTCTTTCCATGGCTACTGCCCAATCCCAGGCCACATTGCCATCAGACAAAGCTCCTATTGGGAATATATCCAGGGTATATCCTATATTCTGTAGGGAGAAGGCAAGTTTGGACCCTACCAGGAAGCGTCTGAGCTTTGCCCAATTTGGCCATAGCAGAGGAACTGCAGGCTATGGTATGTGCCTGCACTTTATACCTGTTATGTATTAAGTAACAGAGGCACTTTACAGCCTAATTCCAGAGTTTTTTTTGTATTGGGTAGCATACAGAAGGATTATCATTTCTTTCCGGTTTTACTTTATGGCTGGGACCCAACTGGGGACATTTTCCAACACTTTCTGTCCCTGCAATGTTTTTTGTTTTTTGCACAGCATCCTTGGTTGCCATGACGTGGTCAGCTGCACAGTGTCATTGGTTGTTATGGTACTGTGTGGCCAACAGTGTCCTAGCTACCAAGAATGGTGTGCAGCCAAAAGTGTCATAGTAACCAAGAATGCTGTGCTGCCAACAGTTTCATAGTAACTATGGATGCTGTGCTGCTGACAGCATCCTAGCAACTAGTACCAGTATGTGTGGCAAGGTGGGTTGGGTGCAGGATCCTATTACTCCAAAATGACTTTGGTCTTAATGAACTGTATCTTCCTTATCTCTAATCTCATAGTATTTGTGAATGAATTTGTTACAGCCTTAGCAACATATTAGTAAAGTGTTGCAAACAAGAACTTCTTGAATTTGATAAACATATTGGAACAAGCAAAGAAACTGTTGCAAAGTTTACATTAATTTGGCACTAAACTTCCTATAACAACACTAACGCCAATTTCTTTATTAGAGAGACTTTCTATTACTTCCTGCCATGAGAAATGAGATGGAATATCCCAGTAGGAGTGCAGATGGCAAATGAAACCTAACCCTTCACCGCCCTACCCAATATAAAAATGTTCCTGATAAACAGACTCCATGACAGTATATAAATAAATATTGACTGATGAAACAAATATTTTTAAAAATCATGGCCAGATGTAGGAGTTACACACATGGCAAACACTGTCCTTCAAGTATCATGTTTCGTAAATACAAAAAGAGCAATTACTATGCTTAGACATGTCACTCTGCAAATGTCCAGGTGGCTGCTGTAGCTTCCAATACTGATTCAGGGATTGCAATGGGGAACATACAAAATATATCAAGCTGAAACTGAACATGTGACCTAATGTAATCCCCTGGAATGAATTTTGAGAAAAAATGCTTTCAGAGTCAGTCACAGCTGTATGCCACAATTTGTATATATATTGTGGATATAATTGTGGATTTTAAATGTTTATAAGGCAAGTGTGTTATGGCTTGTACTTAAAAAGACATTACCAAATGCTGAAGTTTTAAATTTTAACACAATGACTACAACTGTATATATGCCTTAAGATTTTTTTTCATTCGGCCAGTGGGCTAAAGAGTGTGGCTGGAGTAATCTTCCCTGTTCGCTATTGCATGCAGCTGTCAGAGTACCCAAACAGCGACTACAGTTGATTTCCTACAGCCACAGTTCAGCCAACAATTTTCCACCTGTATCCTTTAGCAAAAGTCACTTGAAAAATCTATTTTTTTCAAGCTAACTGGTGCCAGCAGGCCACCCATGGATTGAATTTCAGACGATTTAGCAAAAAAAAAAAAAAATTCGATCCATGTATGGCTAGCTTAACCCAATGTTTGGATTCAAAGCTTACCTAGGCTTTGATACAGCTGATATTGTATGTACAGGATTATCAAAATGCAGTCTGATGCCAATAGCTCTGACATTCTTAATATGCAAGATTACGTTTTATTAACAAGGACAACTTCCTGGAGAACACAAATTTCAGTCTGTTCAAACCATTGAGGTGGTGTGTCCCATTAGTACTGAAAGATTGCAAATGGAAAACCTAGGTGGTTGTCAGAGCTGATGAGCCCACATAATGTGTAGACATAAAGAGGTATATTTATAAAAAAATTGCAGAGCTATTCATCCTGTGAAACTGCGTATACATTTGTTCCGCTTGAATAGGGGCAATATTGAATGTTATTATTATATTTTCCTTTTAGTTTGAATGTAATATCAGGATAATACCACATTATTGCCACTAGATGGAGTTGAGGAGCACAGGAAATAAGTACTTATTTTCTATGCTACTCAGCTCCATCTAGTGGCTCCAATGTGGTCTCCATTCCCACAGAACGTATGTACGTGAATTTTCACCAGATGAATGGCTCTGTGAATTTGTAATAATACACCCTAAAGTGTATTTCCACTTTTGAAGCCAAATTGAGATAACACTTATTTTATATATTTTACATGTTGCCATTCACATTGCATAACCTAAAATGTAAAAATTGCTGCTTACATTTTTTTAAGTGTTTTTTTACTTGTTGTGGAGTTACCATAATTTACCCTGCCTGTGCTATGCTGGCAGATTTCATTATCAGTAAATTAGATTGGAACACTGTCTGTCCTAACAAAGGGTTAACATTTTAGAAGCAACGTATGTTAATGAGTGGAAACAATGGGACCGCCTCTATGCCTCTGTGTGCAATTCTATCACACTGATAGTCACTTGTGTTAACCCCCAGAGCAATGAAAGATAGTCGCTCTGGGGTGTACCTGGCAGCATGAAGGGATGATTTTGTCATGAAGCAGCAGTCTAGAGCAGGTGGAATACAAACCATCACACAAACTAATGTAATTGGTGCTATAATCTAAAAAAAACTTCAGCTTTAAATATTGCATAAATAAATAATCATTAGATCACCATTCATCAGGGGGGCAGAACTGACATCAGGAAAAATAGCCCTGTCCTTTACCAATATGGTCAATTCCACACAGGGCAGAACAAGGCAACTTAAGTAATTAATGGGAAAAAGATGCAGGGTGCCCATAGTCAACACTGGTGACTTGACGTTTGCCCACAGCTTTTTTTTTTTCTGGGTTAAGTATGAGCTCAGTTTTGGACCAAACCTGGTCTGAACCTGAGCTCTTCCTAAACACATCAGTACTCTCCTCCGGCTACCTCCCAATCAACTGCAGGTAGGGAACCACCTGCTGTTGCGAGTATGCAGCAAGGATGCTCTGACATCATTGATCTTATATGACCACATGGCTATATTTGGTCAATGACATTGACCTAATATGTCCATGTAGCAATGTAAGGTAAATGACAGCACACGCAAACCAAAACTTTGTTTATTTGCAACTGCAGGGTGAGGCCTGCAGCTGATTGGGTGGGCCCATGTCATGTTGGGGTTCAGGGAAGCTCAGTTTTGAACCGGGTACGGTCCAAACTTAAGCTCATCCCTACTTCTAAGAACCAGTTAATGAAATTGGCAAATAAAGACAATTATAAGCTCACACCATATAACAGTTCCTAAGGAAGATTCTGCTTTACTTATGTAACATCTTGCATTCACTCTACACAGGATGTATTCCAAAGGAAAGCAGATGAACCATATGCAGGGCTCAAAGGGATAGCTTGCTACATTTATGATCTTTTAGTATTTGGCAGCAGTACTGAAGATTCTGACTCCAACTTGAAGGCCATGCCCAAAAGATTTAGATAAAAAGGAGTTAAAATCCATGAAGAAAAATGCATACTACGAGCAAGCAAAGTCAAGTATTTTGGTAGCATTTTATCATCTGAATACCTAAAACAAGATCCAGATAAAATTGCAGCAATCTCTCACATGAGACCACCTGAAAATCAGTTAGAGCTGGAAACAGTTCGAGAAATGGTCAATTACCTGACAAAATTCACTCTATATTTCACTGATGTTTTATCACCTCTGAGAGAACTTTTAAAGAAAACTCTCTTTCAGAGGGATTCTCAGCAGAATACTGCATTAGACAAAAGGAAACAGCTCATTCTAATGCTGGAACATAGGCTTACAATGACGTGCAAAAAAGGGACAATTCAAGTTGGTGCCTCCAAACAAAGACTTTGGGGTCTATTCAATAAGCTGCCATAGGCAGCCGAGTGAACGACCGGCCTGAAGCGAAGTGAGCCGAACGCTGTTTGGCTATTCACTTCAGGCTGGTACGGCTGATTTCAGCCGTATATCGGCTGATCAGCCGTATATCGGCTGAAATGATCCAACATCTGGATCGGCTAAGCCGAACCTCCGGCAGGTTACTCGCTGCTGTTCGGTCTATTCTTATAGATGGCGAACAGCAGTGAGTGAATAGCCGAATGCCGCAGCTCGGCTGTTCTGCTCGGTCCCTCTGGGAGGTTAACCTTCTATACTTCGTTTAGCTTGATATAGTTTTGTATTGGGGTTTTCCTTATTTATTGGATGTTTCCTTGTTTCGTTTTTCTGGATTCGGGCCTGAAAGTCAATTCATTTCAGCATTCGGATTCGGGTGAATCCGAAATTTTCATTAATTTCAAATGATAATTATGTAGCAGAAAAGTGACTTGAACTGCTAGGTACCAGACCTCCACTGGGTGGTGCTGGAAACCGCAACTCCAGTACTCACCTGCAGGTGTCTCCCAGCTGCCACCAATCATCCACCACATGGTGCTCCCTGGGAGGTTACTTAAGCCCTCCCTGCAGTAAGGTCTGTGGCTCAGTATTGTTTCTTGTTTCCTGTTTAGCCTGAGTTCCCTGTCCTGTAACCTGCTGCTGTTCCCGAGTCCTGTATCCTGTGTATGTTCCCTGTTTGTTGTCCAGAACCGTGACCTGTTTATGTTCCTGAGTCCTGTTAGCTCCTTGTACCCTGACCTTTTGTCCCTTAGTTCCCCTGGTGTTTTGCTTTGCTCCCTGGGTGTGCTTGCCTGTTTCTTCTTGCATGTTGTGTTGTTTAGATGTAGTTGGTTGCTAAGACTTGTTTCTGTTTGTATTATTCTGGTTGGCATATTAAAACGGTATATCATACATTCTGCCTTGTCCTGTGTGGTCACGTGTGTTTGGTCTGCCTGTGTGGGTACCTGCACAGGTGTGGGGGTCACCTGTGCCGGTATCCCTGATAGTAACAAACTGTAAATAAAAACCTGTCAGGCTTGTTTGCTATTAGTGTCCTTTTTGAGAGATTTCCCTATACTTCCTGTAAGGAAGTCCTTCAATGAGAAGTAAGAAGACATCTCTACAAAAGTTTGCTTGTATACAGCTGTCACTATATCAAGTGTCACAAGTAAAAGATTGCCCTTTATTCCTGTTGTAATGACGAAATGGCTCAAAATGTTTGATTTGCTTTCTGGTCCACAGGACAAATTGAGAGGGTGAATCTCCATAGTGAAAACACAGACAGGAGTAGAAAGCTGACAGTGGCTCTGACACATTGCCACTCTTTCAAATTGTTTTTTTTTTTTAAGTTTTTGGATGTCCCAAATAGAGCAGAGTTTTCTAACTTTCACTCAAGGTAGATTATTACGGATAATCTGATTAATCTGATTTGAAAACAAATAAGAATTATAAGAACATGGTCTGGGATATATTCTACTGGACAGGAATGAAATCTAAGATTAAGGAAATGGTGCTCAAATGTCACCTTGCTTGCAGCATCACCTGCTGCAAACTGAGGATGGTGGTGTCTGAAGAAGTAAGAGAAGACAGTTGATCAAACACAGAGATCGCTGCTTTCAGCTGGATTGATGAGGACTACAGTCCAACCATCTGGTGGATACATCAGACTCACAAATGGGTATCAGGCAGGCACCAGAAACAAATTGTGTTCCTACAAACACCTGTGCAGTGGTGATATGGAAGCTTGAAATCTGGAAAATATTTGTGGCTGTCATGTTCCTCTAGCTTTATATTGTGGATGCTAGGGACCAGATCTCTAAAATTAGCCTTGGCTACCAACCAAAGGAACAGTTCACTTCCCTGTTCAGCTAATACATACAGATGATATGATTGCATTGGTCAGTTGTAAGGTTGAATGCCTTTGCTTCTCAGTGTAAACATCAGTTTGAGAATGGCCTGACTCCCTACACAATGTAGCCAATTTGCAAACATGTCTACCTACCATTTCTCATACAGTGTCATAATTAATGATTCCCCAGCATATTTAGATAAGTTAAACCCTATCACAGGTGGGTGCCTACATGTATAATTTTTCTGAGTCTGCTAGGTTTGCACATGATCATTTAATTAGTCATACAATTGTAATAACTCGAGCAGATAAGGGGGAAAGCATGAAACGTACCCTCTTGGTAGTAATTGAGGTTGCAATCTAGTGATTTGTAAAGCAACTAGAGGCCGCTGTCAACAAGGGGTTACAATTTCCACTCACAAGCCTTTTAATTCACACATGGAGTTGGGTTTGATAAATTGAAATTTGTGGTCACAGGGGGAATTTTTTCAAGACAAAACAAGGAAAAGTGGATCATTTGAAGCTATGCACCTCTTGTTCTGCAAATTTTATGTGAGTTTTCCTGTTTGTCAGATAAGACAATAAGACAAGTACATTTTATTACTGACAAAATAGGGACTTTATAATATGAATTATGAAATAGAAAGCAATTTACATCTATCTATCTATCTATCTATCTATCTATTAGACATGTGCACTGCCAAAAAATGCATTTAGTTTCGTTTTAAATTCGGATTTGTGTTATTTTGTTTTTCGGGATTCGGGTGTGAAAGTCAATTCGGATTCGGAATTCGGATTCGGACGAAATTCGGTAGCGGTAGGTCGAACGTTCGTTTCGTTTTCGTTTCGTTTCTTATTCGTTTCTTA
Organism: Nanorana parkeri; assembly: GCF_000935625.1. Classification (NCBI taxonomy): domain Eukaryota; kingdom Metazoa; phylum Chordata; class Amphibia; order Anura; family Dicroglossidae; genus Nanorana; species Nanorana parkeri. The sequence goes on along the minus strand of NW_017309750.1, from coordinate 4,397 downwards.
TTCGTTTCGTTCGTTCGTGACATTTGAGGGGCAAAAAATATTTTTCTCCTTCTCTAATGTCAGTTTGTATAATTAATGATTCCCCAGCATATTTAGATAAGTTAAACCCTATCACAGGTGGGTGCCTACATGTATAATTTTTCTGAGTCTGCTAGGTTTGCACATGATCATTTAATTAGTCATACAATTGTAATAACTCGAGCAGATAAGGGGGAAAGCATGAAACGTACCCTCTTGGTAGTAATTGAGGTTGCAATCTAGTGATTTGTAAAGCAACTAGAGGCCGCTGTCAACAAGGGGTTACAATTTCCACTCACAAGCCTTTTAATTCACACATGGAGTTGGGTTTGATAAATTGAAATTTGTGGTCACAGGGGGAATTTTTTCAAGACAAAACAAGGAAAAGTGGATCATTTGAAGCTATGCACCTCTTGTTCTGCAAATTTTATGTGAGTTTTCCTGTTTGTCAGATAAGACAATAAGACAAGTACATTTTATTACTGACAAAATAGGGACTTTATAATATGAATTATGAAATAGAAAGCAATTTACATCTATCTATCTATCTATCTATCTATCTATTAGACATGTGCACTGCCAAAAAATGCATTTAGTTTCGTTTTAAATTCGGATTTGTGTTATTTTGTTTTTCGGGATTCGGGTGTGAAAGTCAATTCGGATTCGGAATTCGGATTCGGACGAAATTCGGTAGCGGTAGGTCGAACGTTCGTTTCGTTTTCGTTTCGTTTCTTATTCGTTTCTTATTCGTTTCGTTCGTTCGTGACATTTGAGGGGCAAAAAATATTTTTCTCCTTCTCTAATGTCAGTTTGCTCCAACGAACGAAACGAATAAGAAACGAATGAGAAACGAAAACGAAACGAACGTTCGAACTACCGCTACCGAATTTCGGAAATGGAAATTCGGATTCGTTTGCATTCGTTATGTCTGTAATTCGGAATTCGGATACATCCGAATGTCCAAATTTCCGAAAATTCGTCCGAATTTCGATTCGGAACGAAACGAATCGCACATGTCTACTATCTATCTAATTATCTATCTATAAACAAGAATGCATTAGGTATAATATACTTTTTCTCTGCTGCATACCAACAAGCCTTACCTGTGCAGTGTCCCACAATATTTTATATATTCTACTGAGACAAAGAACATTTTTTAAAGGGAAGGGGAGATTTTTTGAGCTGCATTAGGAATTGAAGCTTTAAAGTGTGTGGACAAGCAAAAGCTTATTACTTTCCAAAGCAGCAGCCAGCAAAAATCTACATGGGAAACTTCAAGGCTCTCTGCTCCAGGGGAACCCTTGATGTCTCACGAATGAATATTTAATTTCTCCAAAGAAAGCAGTAAAAGAAAAGCGTGAGCCCGCTGTGATCGGAGTACTGCCTTCGTGCCTTCTGCCAGAACTAGACAACAAATGCAAAAACTCTGTAATTGTTCTGTGCTTTGTTTGACATATTAGAAAGAGACCGTGAATTGCTGTTAAACTCTTTGACAGGCATTACAGACAGTATCAAGAATCCACCCAGACAGCCAAGGAGGGAAGTAAGGATGGAAAATCAATCAGTTTTAACCCTGTTGCTGCTCCTACCCTAAGCTCCTGATTCCTATGATGTAGTAATTTGGTGCCTCGCAGAGACTAAATACATTGAAAATGACAGAATAACATGCACTGGAGCCAAAAAGTATGTCAAGGCCAACCTTTTGCTCTTTAAATGTATTTGTCCTATTTGTATTATCAGAAAACTAGCAAACTGTTTTTGAAATCACTGTCAGCTTTAAAGGTGGAAAAACACTGTTGTGATTCCAAAAGACAACAGTATTTCAGAATAATTCTTATTGATATCTATTTTACTTTGTGCAGCGCGTTTGTCTCTCCAAGAGCATTGGCTGGTGAGACATCTAACTACCCTCCATTGTATCATCATATCAAGAGCAATGGCTGGTGAGACATCTAATCACCCTCCACTGTATCATCATATTAAGAACAATGGGTGGTGAGACATCGAACCACCTTCCATATCATCATATCAAGAGCAATGGCTGCCGAGACATCTAACCACCCTCCACTGTATCATCATATTAAGAACAATGGGTGGTGAGACATCGAACTACCTTCCATATCATCATATCAAGAGCAATGGCTGCCAAGACATCTAACCACCCTCCACTGTATCATCATATTAAGCACAATGGGGGGTGAGACATCGAACCACCTTCCATATCATCATATCAAGAGCAATGGCTGGTGAGACATCTAACCACCCTCCATATCATTATATCAAGAGCAATGGGTGGTGAGACATCTGATCATCCTGCAATGCATCATTGCTGTGCCAGGGCCAGCTGCAAACTTTACCATGATTTTGTTTACAATGGGAATTAAAATGTTCTACATACGAAAGCCCTAACTTGATGACTCTCCCATCACTGGCATGTTTGGTCTCCCTGCAAAGAAGAAAGTAAATACTGTAAATGGACGTGCGTCTAGATCAGAAAAAAGCTGAATGGACACGGATGTCACAAAAGTACCATCTTAATTTCTTTGCTCTGAAAAAGCAGCGGAGCTGTTAATGGACCCCCTGCTGATTGGAACAGACACCACCTAAGTTCTATTATTGTACTTACATCATTATACAGTATACAGTATATTACCTAATATCATCAGGTTGTATTTGCGTCACTTACCTTAATAACTTTCAGCAGGATCTTAGTGTCTGATCTCACTCCTTTCTGGTCAAGGTGTTCATATGCAGAAAAAGCCACTTTTGCCTCTCGAATATCATGAAAGCTATGGGCAAAAACTGGTAATTAGGTTTAGATTGAACTTCTTGTTCTTAATATAAATATGTCCCTAATAAGTAAATGGTATAATGTGCCAGCCTCTGTGCTAAATATAGGGTGACGGGAGGACGCTAATTTGTGTCCTCCCGTTACCCTAAGGAGAACTATGGTATGGGGAAAAGACTTAACCCCATAGTTCTCCTTTAAACCGTTGCATTTGTTTTTTAAAAATGCATTTTTCCCTTTGCAAAGGCTCAGCCCTGTTAACATTTTATTTCCCTCACATCCAGCACAATGAACTTCTACAATCTCCTTTCAAGAGGGAGTGATGGAAAGCTGAAGTGCTGCCAGACCTTTAGGCAGCTGTGCTTTAGCTCTGCTATACTGGCCCAATCAACTTAGAAAGGAACTACATTTTATGACATTTACAAAAGGTAAGAAAAAGGACCTTCAAAGATCGTGCCCCAGCTTCTTGTACAGTGTTATGTACTGTCTCTAGGTGTCCTACAAAACATCTGTTGACTTCAGGGTCAGATTAAGAGCATCGCGGGCCTGGTGCTGAGGATTTTAGTGGGCCATTTTATGGAAATGGCGACAGTCACCGGGGCCCTCTTCCTCCTGTCCGGGCTGTGATTTGTAGTCTGTCTATAGCTTGGAGTCAGTGGTGGAGTGCAAGGCCTGGTTGCAACTGTGACCCTGGTAGATCTGCCACTGACTACAAATCTTAGCAATACATTATACAGCAATGTAGAATGCCACCAACTATAGAGGACTACAAATCCCAGCAAAATAAATAATACAGCACTGCAAAATAATACCACTAACTATAGACGACTACAAATCCCAGTAATGCATTAGGGAGCAATGCAGAATACCACCAACTATAGAGGACTACAAATATCAGTAATACATTATGAAGCAATGCAGAATGGCACCAGCTATAGAGGACTACAAATCCCAGAACTACATTGTAAAGCACTGTAGAGTAATATAATCAGCTATAGAGGACTGCAAATCCCAACAACACATTGTAAAGCACTGCAGAATAATACTAACAGCTATAGAGGACTACAAATCCCAGCAATACTTTATACAGCAATCCAGAATAATATGAAGCTATATACTCTGTGTTGCTCCGGGTTCAAGGCCTGATGTCTTCAGGGTCTCAGGAGAGCTTTGTGTGGTTTAGGGGGGCTGTGCAGGCTCTCAGGAGGCTGCTCAGGCTCTTAGGTGGCCAGTGCGGGCTCTCAGGGGACCAGTGCAGCTCTCAGGGGACCAGTGCGGGCTCGCAGACGGTCAATGCGGGCTCTCAGGCAATCAGTGTGGGCTCTCAGGTGGTCAGTGCAGGCTCTCAGGCAGTCAGTGCGGACTCTCAGGTGATCATTGCGGGCTCCAAGTGGTCAGTATGGGCTCCAGGTGGTCAGTATGGGCGTCAGGCCCCCTATGTGATAGCACAGATAGACTGACAAGTTCTCTTTATGTCACCTAAGAACCCCCAAAGCATACCTGCTTCACCAACTTCTTCTGCTAAAAAATCCAGATAAATGACAGACTGAAAGCAGAAAAACACAAGAAAGAGCGCTACTACCTGATATTG
>NW_017309749.1:1642-47966 GCF_000935625.1 Nanorana parkeri | reverse complement strand
CACTGTATATTACTCCACCTACTACTCCATACTGCACTGTACATTACTCCCCACTACACTGTATATTACTCCACCTACTACTCCATACTAAACTGTATATTACTCCACACTACACTGTATATTACTCCACCTACTACTCCATATTACACTGTATATTAGTCTAACTATAACTCCATATTACACTGCACATTAGTCTACCTACTACTCCATACTACACTGCACATTAGTCTACCTACTACTCCATACTACACTGTATATTACTCCACCTACTACTCCATACTACACTGCACATTAGTCTACCTACTACTCCATACTACACTGTATATTACTCCACCTACTACTCCATACTGCACTGTATATTACTCCACCTACTACTCCATACTACACTGCACATTACTCCACCTACTACTCCATACTACACTGTACATTATTCTACCTACTTCTCCATACCACATTGCACATTACTCTACCTACTGCGCCATAATATACTGTACATTACATACTACTCCATACTACACTGCATATTACTCCATCTACTACTCCATACTACACTGTACATTACTCCACCTACTACACCATACTACACTGTACATTACTCCAACTACTACTCCGTACTTCACTATACATTACTCTACCTACTCCTCCATATTACACTGCACATTATTCCACCTACTACTCCATATCACACGGCACATTACCTACTACTCTGTACATTACTCCACCTACTACTCCATACTACACTGTACATTACTCCACCTACTACTCCATACTACACTGTACATTACTCCACCTACTACTCCATACTACACTGCACATTAGTCTACCTACTACTCCATACTACACTGTATATTACTCCACCTACTATTTCCTACTACACTGTATATTACTCCACCTACTATTTCCTACTACACTGTACATTACTCTACCTACTACTCCATACTACACTGCACATTCTTCTACCTACCACTCTGTATTGCTCTGCACATATGACTCCTCTTATTACTCCATATTACTTTGACTGTAACTCCTCCTTCTTCATATTACAATGCCTATATCCGCTTCTTCTACTCCGTATTATATTGGCTATGACCCCTCCTACTACTTCATATCACACTGCCTACAACTCCTCTTAATACTCTATAATTATTTGCCTTCAGTCCATATGACGTTATTTATAACTATTCCTACTACTCCATATTACACACTCTAAAGCTTTCCCCATATCATCTATTTATGCTGACTCTTAGCCCGGCCTACTCCTCTATATTACACTCCCTCCAAGGGTCACTATACACGTTACAACCTGACCATACACTTTATGTACAATCAACTTCAAATTTACCAAAACTGTGTAATATTGGGACTTAACCTAATGTGTATCCCATTGGGCGGGCCCTTGTACCACACTACATAGTTGTTGGTAGATCTAAAGGAGATTGTACAAACAGATTATAGGGTAAGTGGTGGGCATAACGCTTACCATGTCCCTTCATGGTCCTTGCTATAGACCCGCTATACTCCACATCTCTCTCCCAATTACTATTCCTACCAGTCCACCTACAAGCCAACAACTACTCCATGATACATTTCCTCTACTCCTCCGATATCTCCATCTAACGTCGGCTGACAAGTGGTGAATATTGCAGTGTGCATTTTGTATAAGAACTTAAGTGGGGAAATTAAGGGGTTAATAGCGGAGAACTGAAAGAGAACACCCAGTTGGCAGATTTCTTCCCTTGCTGTTGATGTACAAAGCTATTACTTGTATCCGTTCCATCGCCACAGTACATCTTCTGATCCTGCATCTGTTGCTAGGCAACCTCTGCATCATCACCTGTGCCTGGCACTGATGCTGCTGTGCATTATGGGCCCCGTAGTCCTTATTTGTCGGGTTGCAAAGCATTTTGGTGACATCTGTTTTCATCTTTTCCTTCATTATTCTGTGTCACCGTGCCTGTGGTCATGTGAACGCAGCTGACACCCCCCCTTCCCCCGTTCCCCATCATGTTTTTGCAATGAATTATGGGTACCAGTAGCCTATCAGTCTTATTCACTGCAGAGAGCGAGGGTGATGTGCAAAGTGTAGTAAATTATTGGAACCAATCAGCTTACTGCAGTCAGTTCAGTGAATGACAATGTACAATCAGTGGCTATGGGTTGCCTTGGGAGCCATTCATACAAAAGAGCTGAATACCGACCATGACCATGTAATATATACAGTATATATATATATGCACAGTCTATATATATGTGATTTGCCTGACTATTGAGTTCTGCGAAACGTTGGTAGTACACAGAAATTGCCCAGCGTTCAGTTTTCAGCCCCTCTGTCAGAGGACGGTCATTTGCAATGCATTGTGGGTGTTGCAGTCTCGCTCTCACAAATGGTCAGCGCGCTGTCTGCGGACTGCTCTGCCTCTGACCGCTCTCAATCCAATTTCCTCGGCTTTGTGATGACGCTGGTGCTGCACGAGCTTTGATTGCTGTACGGTATATTTATGTTGTGCGCTAAAAGGGCCGCGCTGCATTATGGACGGGCTGCGGTCTGCTTATTGATCATATAATTGCTTTAACAGGGGTTGAATTAAATGAGACAGGATAGCACAGACTCACCAGTCATTGTGAAACTAGGAGTCACAGCAGGCCCTGAGTTGGGAACACTAGTCTTTTTAAAGGATAATTCCACCTTTTAAAGAAAGAAAAATAATAAATGCAAACCTCTTCATTAAAGAAAAAATTTGCATTTAGTATATATTTTTTTGCATTGGAGCCAGTAAAGCATTGCAACTGCGATCAGTGGATCAGCACATTGTGAGTGCAATGCTCTGGCTCCTGCAGACTCTTCCTCCCTGAGTGTTTTAAGATGGTTTTTTTTTTAAAAAGGGGGGCTTCGGGGTGAGGGCGGAAGCTGGAGATTTATTTCAGGAACATTTTTCTGTGTATCACTTGTCATTATATATGCACATATTTGCAGCCATATTGCTCATTAGATTTGCAGGTTACACTTCCTGCATAGCAGTCCTTGTGCCTTGCTAAAGCTCCTATGTCACTGCATGCCTACCATACAGGGCCTGACTGAAAACAATTGATGCTCTGCTCAGCCATTGCTGTACACTACGGATGCACCGATACTAGTATCGGTATCGGTGCCGATGCCGAGTATTTGGTATTTAAATGCTCTGATGCCTAGCCCAATACTTATGCATTGGGAGGGTGCTTTTCCAGGGGTCCTCCCCGGAAAAGCACCTGGTCCCTATGCCAATGGGGACAAGGGCCTCTTCCCCAAAACCCTGACCCAGTGGTTGTGGGGGTCTACAGGCAGGGGGCTTATTTGCATAGGGGTACCCCCTTTCATAAAGGGGACAACCAGATGCTGCCCCCCCTTGTGAATGAGTAAGGAGTTCTTGTACCCCTACTCATTCACTAAAGGATTCAATTATAATGTAAATAAAGAAACCATACTTGTAGAAAAAATCCTTTAATTGAAGAAAAAAACACAACAAAGGTTTTTGACTATTACTTTAAAAACAAACAAACCCCAAAACAATGAAAAATGATCCAACGAGGTAATCCAGGGGTCAATCATGTCGTCCAGCGATGTCCACGCCCCCGCCTTGTCGAATTAGAAAAAAAACCTGACGCCCACACGCAGCGAACTCCCGTCCGCAGAACTAAAACTAAAAGGTACCGACCAAATGACAACAAATGGGTGGAGTCAGCCGTGACGTCACAGCTGACTCCGTCCATTTGTTGTCATTTGACCGACTCCGGCGGCCAAGTGAGCCAAAGGATTAGCCGAAGCTTCGGCCTAATCCTACAGCTCAATAGTGATAAACCCCCTAAATGTCTTTATTGCCTCCCTCCCTAGCAGTACACATGCATGGTACTTACCTTTATTTCACTTTGCTGGGAGCAAAGCAAATGTCCAGTAGTCTCAGGTATGGAGGAACAGGTGACCCACTCACCATGACAGCATTGGTACTTTCTGGTTGGCCCACTGCGGTCACATGCGGTTGCGCAGAGTCCTTAGTGCTCTTTAAGCTCCAATTGAAGCATCTTGGAGCTAGCGCAAAGTTTCTTCTTCTCACTCCCGGCGATATCACTGGTCTCTAGTGAATGGACGGGCTGTGGTCTCATGAATATGAAGGATCTCAGTGATGTGACTGGTCTCTAGTGAATGGATGGGCTCTGGTCTCATGAATATGAAGGATCTCAGTGATGTGACTGGTCTCTAGTGAATGGATGGGCTCTGGTCTCATGAATATGAAGGATCTCAGTGATGTGACTGGTCTCTAGTGAATGGATGGGCTCTGGTCTCATGAATATGAAGGATCTCAGTGATGTGACTGGTCTCTAGTGAATGGATGGGCTCTGGTCTCATGAATATGAAGGATCTCAGTGATGTGACTGGTCTCTAGTGAATGGATGGGCTCTGGTCTCATGAATATGAAGGATCTCAGTGATGTGACTGGTCTCTAGTGAATGGATGGGCTCTGGTCTCATGAATATGAAGGATCTCAGTGATGTGACTGGTCTCTAGTGAATGGATGGGCTCTGGTCTCATGAATATGAAGGATCTCAGTGATGTGACTGGTCTCTAGTGAATGGATGGGCTCTGGTCTCATGAATATGAAGGATCTCAGTGATGTGACTGGTCTCTAGTGAATGGATGGGCTCTGGTCTCATGAATATGAAGGATCTCAGTGATGTGACTGGTCTCTAGTGAATGGATGGGCTCTGGTCTCATGAATATGAAGGATCTCAGTGATGTGACTGGTCTCTAGTGAATGGATGGGCTCTGGTCTCATGAATATGAAGGATCTCAGTGATGTGACTGGTCTCTAGTGAATGGATGGGCTCTGGTCTCATGAATATGAAGGATCTCAGTGATGTGACTGGTCTCTAGTGAATGGATGGGCTCTGGTCTCATGAATATGAAGGATCTCAGTGATGTGACTGGTCTCTAGTGAATGGATGGGCTCTGGTCTCATGAATATGAAGGATCTCAGTGATGTGACTGGTCTCTAGTGAATGGATGGGCTCTGGTCTCATGAATATGAAGGATCTCAGTGATGTGACTGGTCTCTAGTGAATGGATGGGCTCTGGTCTCATGAATATGAAGGATCTCAGTGATGTGACTGGTCTCTAGTGAATGGATGGGCTCTGGTCTCATGAATATGAAGGATCTCAGTGATGTGACTGGTCTCTAGTGAATGGATGGGCTCTGGTCTCATGAATATGAAGGAGCTCAGTGATGTCACTGGTCTCTGGTGAATGGACGGGCTATGCACTCATGAATATGAAGGATCGCAGTGATGTCACTGGTCTCTATTGAATGGACGGGCTGTGTTCTCATGAATATGAAGGATCTCAGTGATGTGACTGGTCTCTAGTGAATGGACGGGCTGTGTTCTCATGGATTTGAAGGATCTCTATATCAAGTGTTCTCACTGCATTTTAATGAAGTGTAGCATTGGAACACTATAGCCCTGCAGTTGGAGCACCTCTGATCAGGGTACATTGGTTTGGGCTTTTTGGTGCATAATTGCTGTTGATAAAACTGGCAAGGAAGAGAAATTACTGGGAAATTTGTGCACACTGTGCAAGCTGCCAGCTAAATCTCTCTAGTCACTCATAGAAAAAAAAAAAGAGTTGTCTTGGAGATGGCAATACCTAAGAAATGATGACTCTGTAGAGATTGCTGGCTTTCTGTTATGAGAGAGGAATAACCCATGAGGGTTATGTATCAACTCTGCTGAAAATGCAATTTTGCTTTAATCTGAATTACGCAGTCAGTTACCTGCTCTCTTTGGTCCTCACATACAAAAAAACACCCAAGCAGAATCTATCTGACTTCTGCAGCCCAGTTTTCTTCTGCAGCCCAGAATGTGAAAAGAGGAATCCTATTGGATTCTAAATCAGCTTCATTCTGTAGAAATTGTACCACACAAGTAAACCTGTAAAGATGTAAGGGGATCCTTAAGGGGATAACGTTAATATCCCTTAACGAGTTCCCCAGATGGCCTGCTTTCTTCTTGACTGGTAGATTTTCCCCACCAATGAGCTTGACGTGGTGTATTGTTATAGTGAACTAATGAGAAAGGGGTTGTGTCTGGAGTGGTTCCCGAACAGTTGGTGGATGAGAAGGCACCATGGAGTAGGCATTGCTGGCTTTGTTTCCCCAGAAGACATCAGGGCCTCCTGTTTGGAGTTGAGGCTTGAAGAAAAGATGCCTGATCTTCCATGTGGAGTAAGAGGTGTTTCTGCAGATGTTTAAATCACAATGCAAGATTGACCGTGCGCTCGAAAATAAGGTGCTACTGATGCTGACTCTGCCCAGAAGCACATTGGGTCAAGAGAAGACACATTTCATCACTCACTGCTGTATGAACATTGATCACTCTTATTCATCATGAATGATAACCTTGCCTGTAGGTTATGTAGGAAGAGCATTGATACTAGTTGCAGAGGGGTTGAGCATGCGGAGGTGGTTGGGACCCATGCAACGATCACAATGCTGTGTTTTTGCACAGTAGACTAGGGACTGGCCAGAACGGCATCACTTTAATGCACTTGCCCTGTTTGAATATTTATTGCAATATATGTGCACCAAGAATTCCTGGTTTTATCCAAAATTGTGCTCATAAAATACAGTTATACAGTTATGTCCTAGAACTGAGAGAGGGTGGTGCTGAGTGCCCCCATGGGCAGAAGTGAAGGTCCTGTGCACAGTCTGGGCCTGGAACCCTGACATTCCGCAAGGCATAGTTCCCAACTGTTTAAGGGACCAAATCCCTTTCTTCCTCTTTCCATCTAAGTCCTCTCTCTTTTTGGTTTTTAGACCTCTATAGAAACTGTATGATTTAACACCCAAAATGTTGCACTAAGTCGAGATTTAGACCTGCCTATGTCACTAAGCTCCATCCCTGCCACTAAGATGTCAAATGCTGGACCTCCGTTGCGTTTATAGAGATTTGACAGTTGAATGATAGGATTTGAAGGATATTCATGACCTTAATCTCAGGAGGCAGTGGGGCTTCATTTAATCTTGATACCCATAGAAAGTCTGGTCTTAGGACCCAAGAGGTCTCTATTGGTGCACAGGGATTGATTTGCAAACTAACAGAGGTACTTGTTCCTGCATTTGAGCACTCTTGCTACCTTAGATACATAAAAAGTTGAGACCAACGAGAGATAGACCCTCCGAGCCTGAAATATCTTTTTAGGTGTCTTTAAATGAAAGTGTCACAATCTGGATCAGGCTCAGAGTCCAGTAGCTGTAACAGTGGGCAAAATCGTAGTCCAACAGGCAGAGTTCCGTACACAAGCAGACGGTAGTAGTATAAGAGTAGGCAGAAGCGTAGTCATAGATGAACGTGAGGTCAGTAGCCAAAGGTATCAGGTATGAAGTGGTAGACGATGAGAGTCGTCGGTGAATCAGCAGCCAAAGGTCGGTACACGGTTAGCAGTATGAGCGGATTGTGTCACAGGAGGAGCAAGGAAGCAAGATATTGGCAGGAGCACAATAATCCGGCAAACAGGAAGTGCAGAGGCATGGCTTAAATAGGACGTTCAAGGGAGGAGCAAGGAGTTCAGCAGAAACTAGGTTTAACTGAGAATTACACAGGAGCTATCCAAGGTCCCAAGGTGGCTCAGTAGGTAGAACCGCAGCCAGCTACAGTAGAGGCACTGGGTTCAAATCCAGCTCCTGACAGAAAGTTATTACAGACCTTAGATTAGCCATACTCACCCAGGGTTTCATGGAACCCTAGGGTGTTGGAACTTCCTAGAAGTTGCTAGGGGTTCCTTGAACAGTGGCTGATTGGCCTCCAATCTGATGGTGTCTGCATAGTTCCAGGGCCGATGCCACTTGGCAAAGCCAGCAGCATGACACAAGTGACCTTTTAAGCTGCCTCTAAGGGCTGCATTCTGACCACCGCTGAAAGAGGAGTATTCTTCCCCTGACCACCAAAGTAAGTGTTAATTTTCCCTCTGACCCTTAGGATTTGATTTTAAGAGGGGTTCCCCAAGACCTGAAAATGACTTTCCTGGTTCCTCTGGGGTAAAAAGGTTGAGAAAGACTGCTTTAGATGAACAGATATCAACATTGTCTCTTGTTTCATACACAATCCAGGTGACAATGCATCTCCGCACTTGCTGGGCTTAGGCTCCCTTAGCTGTCTGCCAAATTCTGTTTGTTTCTGTTTTAGCCCAGCCAGCTCAGTTTACCAAGACGCAGCCAAAAGAGGTGTCTGTATTGTGACTAATTAGCTAGCTGTGTTCATATTGTCTGCGCATCTCAATGAGTCTTGGGTATAAAACCTTGAATCAAAATCTGGAAACCTGGCATAAAGGAATTCAGCAGATTTCTGCCTTTGAAGTGCACCTGAAGCATAGTAGACATCATGACAGGAAGGAAGAACGGAGGTAGATGCTGCAGTTGGCAACGCAGCATTCAGAGAGCACATCAGTGGTTGCGTTCACACCAGCAGCTGCGTTAGGGCTAGTTCACACCAGGTGCGCAGCAGATGCAGAGCAGAGCAGTTACAGAACACATCAAAACTGCATCCAATGTATTCCAATGGTATTTTGGGCTCTAGTTCACACCAGAGCATTCAGTTCCAGAGCATGCGGAAAAACTGCAGCATGCCCTATTTTATCTGCTCCGGTATGCACCAAAAACACATGCAAACGCATCTAAACCTCATGCAAACGCCCCGGGAATGCACTGAAAGCCCATTTTAGGTTAAAAAAAAAAGACCCAGAACGTGTCAAAAACGCGGCAAAAACGCGGCAAAACACACTGCACTGCACGTGCAGAAACTCATGCCGATCTGGTTTGCATTTGGTGTGAACAAGCCCTTAGAACGCAACCATTGATGTGCTCTCTGAATGCTGCGGCGCCAGCTGCAACATCTACCTCCATTCTTCCTTCATGTCATGATGTCTACTATGCTTCAGGTGCACTTCAAAGGCAGAAATCTGCTGAATTCCTTTATGATATGTTTGCCTGTCTGTTTTTTTTTAAATACTTTTTTATTGGGTTTTTCATAAACACAAGTATACAAGAAATATGACATATATGCTCAGACACCTGAAGAGCATGAAGAGCAAACCAGTACAGTATCGGTGCAAGGAGTAGAACAAGTTCAATAGATCAGGACATGCTCAAACATTACAGCACAAAGAAAATAAGAGAAAAGGACAGAAAAAGGGATAACTATGTCAGTGCATGAAGGGATAATAGGATCTCAATGTGTAGTATACCAAGTTGAATGCAAATACCAAGCTGGCCATGCCGACCAGATTTGATCAAATATGTCGAGATTTGGCGGTATGCCAGAATCTGCTCATAGTTGTAATGGACATTGCCTGTCTGTTTTTAAAGGGGAACTATGGGGTCAGGGCTTTTCCCCATAGTTCTCCTTAGGGTAACGGGAGGACACAAACTAGCGTCCTCCCGTCACCCTAGGCTCAGTATACCGCCAGCTACAGCTGGCAGTATACTGAGACGCCGGAGTGGATCCCGACATCGATGTCTGTTCGCTCACCTCCCGATCTACTGAGCCGACCTGTGACAGTCTCATTGTCACAGGTCGGCTAGAACTATGAGGTGAGTGAAAAGCACTCACCTCATAGTTCTCCTTTAAGTAAAAGGGATGCCTAAGAACAGACACCACAAGATACTTTCTATTACCTAGCCACAAAAAAAGCCTTCTTCTGGGCATCCCTCTGATTTAGTTTCACTTGATAACTGGCGCTCAACTTTCCACTCTCCGCCATTTCCTTGTCCAATGATAGTACCCAGTACCAGCTACTAAGAGAGTCTCGATGGACAGTGGAAGGATAGTTGGCAGGTTTCAGCCACAAGACAGAGAATGTTGGGCCCCCAGTATCAAAATCAGAGAGGGGCCCAGAAGTACGGCTTCATTTCAGATTGTGGCAGAGCCATCTTTTATCCGGTATTGTTGGCTGCAAAATGATAAGCGCATTTTCATTTTCCAACTGGCACTATTGTGATGAAGATTTGCCGACTCTTCCCTGGGGCGTGATAAGAGTTGAGCGGCCCTTGGCACAACACGCTTACAATGCCAGAGGATTATGGGAAATGATGGAGAGGGGAAGGCATGGTGGCTCAGCAGCTTTATCACAAGTCTCCGATTGGAATGATTTTTTTTCCAGTGAAGGTCAGAAAAAGGACAGCTGGGAACGGCTGCGATAGGAATACAGATTGGTGTTTATAAAATGAATATATGGAGAATAATGTTCCACCTTCTGTAGTTTTTTAGGATATCTGTAGCCATACATTATTTATTTTATACAGTTCCAAAATGACTTCTCATGTCATTACAACATGTTGTTGGGGACACTTTTGAGACCCTGTTCACACTGACGGTTTGTCGCGCGATTTCCGCTCCGAAATCGCGCATATTTCAGCTTGTCCAATGCATTTCAATGGAGCTGTTCACATCTCACAGCTCAATGTCGCCAATAGCTTGTCGCTCGTACATGACCCTTTTTTCGGCAGATGTCGCGCGATTCGGCCCCAATAGACTCAATGGTGTCGCGCATTACCGGCGATATTGCACGACATCTCGCTACAGAAGGGTCACTTTTGCCAGGGGTGTCCCGAGGCTGGGTGACACCCGGAGTGTTAACCGAGTGTCACCCCGCCGAGACGTCACTGCGCATGCGCTTGACGTCACCACGCGCATGTGCGATGGCGTCATCGCGCACGCGCTGCAGTATTCTGATACTTGCCGGCGGCCATCTTGGTGATGGACACCAGCAGAGAGAGGAGGGGACAGTCACCCGGCGGGATAAGGTATGCTGCCGGGTTCCCTCCTCTCTCCTGATACTGTCAGGCGTTCGGTCCATGACCGAGCGCCCAACTTTTCAGAGGGGGGTGACACCAAAATGTTTTTCATCAGTTAAATAACCATAGTTTGAGATAAGCATGGAGTCTCTTCATGGGGGAACTCAATGGAGCAGCTGGTTCTGGGTAGGTATGTGTGGTGGTCTGGTGATGGCAGGCCATTCATTGGCACTGGCTGGGTAGGTTCCTTCAGTGCAGTTGCTGCACTGCCTGAGCTCCCATGGGCCTCAGGTGTGTTATCTTCATGGGGACTTGACCTGGAACCACTAAAGTAATGGAGGCCTCCCACAAGTTATGTATTTATACTTCTTCCCAGATCTGCACTGTCTTAGCCCCTAGAGACCTCAGGTGTGTGATGTGATCCTCCTAGGGACCTGACCTGGAACCACTGAAGTAATGGAGGCCTCCCACAAGTTATGTAGGTATACTTCTTCCCAGCTATGCACTGTCTGAGCTCCCATGGGCCTCAGGTGTGTGATGTGATCCTCCTAGGGACTTGATCTGGAATCACTGAAGTAATGGAGGCCCCCCCAAAAAGTTATGTAGTTATACTTCTTCCAAGCTCTGCACTGTCTGATCCCGCATGGACCTCAGCTGTGTGATGGGATCCTCATAGGGACTTGATCTGGAATCACTGAAGGTATTGCCCCCCCCCCCCAAAAAGTTATGTAGTTATACTTCTTCCCAGCTCTGCACTCTTAGCCACCATGAGCCTCAGGTTTGTGATGTGATCCTCCTAGGGACTTGACCTGGAACCACTGAAATAATGGAGGTCTCCCACAAGTTATGTAGGTATGCTTCTGCCCAGCTCTAGAGCCAAATGTGGAACCTGTATGGAACCAGTAGGGTGAGTTGGTAGCTTCATCTTGTATTCTTGAAGTGGATGAGGTAGTGATCCACCACAGCTCTCTGCCTCGTCCAATTAGAGAACATCTTGTGTTCATTGAAAAATAATCAAGACATTTGCTGAATGGCGGCGGTACGGGAACAGGTGACGTCCTGTGTGCGAGTGTATGGCCGATATGGCTGCGAGTGTATGGCCAATATGGCCGCCGCTCATTCTGCATTTTCAGTGTGTGGTTTCGGATTTGGATCGTTTTCTCCGAATCCGAAACAGTAGAAATGTTTTTTTCTCTGATAAAAATTTTTGTTTTAATTTGTTTCGTCAGAAAACAAATTTTGTTGCCGTGCACATGTCTAGTGCTGACTGTAGCACAGACTACTACAGCAGTACTGTGAGTCCAGGTGGAGTATTGATACTTACCTCAGGGGGGGCCTGTCCGTGACAGCCTGGGTTCACAGGAAGTGATTTGAATGATGGGGTGTCATTCAACCTGAAAGAGAATGATGGAGCAGAATGTGAGCAGGGGACAGCGCCAGAGAGGGGGCTAGTATTGCAGCAAAAGCAGCAGTTTTTCATTTTTTGGGGTGCCCGCTGGACAATTTATTTTTTACAAATATCTTGGAGTTTGGCTTCAAAGTGGATATAAATTCTAACTGGTTGACAGATTCTGTCTTCTCCAGTTTTGATGACTTCCCTTCAGTGTGCCATAAACAGTTGTCATGTTTTCACCTTTATTTCATCCTTTGTTGATCTCCTGCAGCCACTTCCTGTTTACATGCACTCCAATGATGGCTGCTTGGCATTGCTCAGGACGGTGACAATAGTAAATTATGCCTGTGTAATGTTTGTTGAAAGGCCACTTGTAGTCCTAGGGTTGCCACCTTTTCTTCAAGTGAAACCCGAACACCCTAGCGACGCGCAGACATTTTTTTGGCAGAAGGAGTTGCGGCTTATGCCTGCCCCTGCCTGCCTGACATCTTGTGTCCGGGTTTTTGCTGCCATGAAACCCAGACACAGCATTCAAAACCCGGACTGTCCGGGCCAATCCTGGACAGGTGGCAACCCTATGTAGTCCCCATTGAAAGCCTGTGTGACAGGGTGACAACGCAGACAGGGACAGAGCATTGTCACCCTATAAACAGGAAGTGCATGAACAAGGGCCTTCATGACAGGAAGTTATTAAAAAATTACTTCTGAAATTATAGGAACATGTTGACATTTTAGCAATAGGGATTACGTGTATGAAAAAAAAGATGAAAAGCAGGTAAAAAGGTGACGATGTCACTTTGTTGGTCATACATGTAGTGTAAGCTGTTTGGAAATGAGCTCTTCATAGAGGCCATTTGTACAGCAGATATAGAGTACGATCATTTTCCAGATGTTATTACACGTAACATGGCAACACAGCGCTGATTCGTCGTGCCGGGCCTGCTTCTTCCTCCAGAGTATATCAGCATTTTCCTGGTTGCTGTCTAGTCTCCGTAGTAACTGAACTCCAATGCAGGGAGGTGAGGGAACTGAGCGGAGAATTGACCATGAAATGGGATTGAGAGCAGCGTCTACCCAGGCCGATATGATGACTGTTATCTCCGTGTCTGTACCAACTGTCTGTGATGTCTGCAGCAACCAATCAGCTTCCTCCTTTTCTTATATAAATAGTAGATCTCATTTGAGTCTGAAATAAGAACTCTCATTCATTCATAATTGAGGATATAGTAACCATACCATGTCCTCAATTATCTACAAACACTCAGCGATCACTGAACGCTGAGTGTATGTACCCGCTCTCCTCTCTGACACGCTGTTGCTGGAGGCTGAGCTAGTGGTGCTGGGAGGAGAGCTCAGCCTCCTGTGACAGCGCGGCCTGTCTCCGCCCACACACCGCTCTGCCAGACTGTGATAGGCGACTGAGCGGTGTGGGAGGAGAGACAACGGCCGCTCACAGCACTCGGCCGGCTGTCACTTTCCCTCCTCCCCGCTGGGACACAGAGCAGCATCCAGCGGGGAGGAAAGAAACCTGGGATGCGCCGATGTATCGGCAGGAAAATTGCACTTTCGGCATTTAGCCAAAAGTGCCTTTTTCGGCCGATGTGTTTTGGCGGCCGATATATCGGTGTATCCCTATATATTATAAATAGGAAACATGAGTAAATCACATTATATGTGTACAGTTGCTCTTGTTGTTGTAAAGCTCACACTGGAAAAAGCTGGTTGTTTCCGTTTGATAAGCCTTTGGGTCTATAGACGGCATAGAAGATAAAATATCTTACACAGAAGGCAGCTGATTCACCGGGGACCCCCGTCCCTATTCACACACTGCTGGGATTAGCTAGAAACACTTGGCTGTGGGTCTGAGCGGGTGAATGTTCTTTTATGTCACATTCTCTCATTAGATTCAGAGAAGTTCATGGCGCCATGTTGGTGGTTATACAGGGTGATCTGTGTGTGTTGTGGATGCAATGACCGCAGTACTCTCAGGTGATGTACAGGGGGACTCTAGGCTCTGATCCTATGCAGGTTCAATATGCTTATCATGTATGGAAGCTTCCACTAGACTTGGTTAAGGGGGGAGAAGTGCACCATGGAAATGTTCCTTCTAGTAACTCGTGCCTGGGAGCTCAACTGCTTATTTTGTTCATTGCTCTGCCATATGTCACCGTTTACTACCTTATTCATTCCAGTTGGGTCCGTCTGATATCACCACCATAGCATCACTTCCTGTGACATCACCTTCACTAACATTATGTCATCATTACAATACCACTTCCTGTGACATCAACTTCACTGACATCACTTCCGGTGATATGACCTTCACTGACACCACTTCCAGGGAAATCACTGCAACACTACTTCTTGTTGTATCATTTTCACTACATCACTTCCTGTGACATGACCTTCACTGAATCCATTTCCTGGGAAATCACCATAACACCTATGACATCACTTTCACTGACATCGCCTTCACTGATATCACTTCCTGTGACATGGCCTTCACTAGTATCACTTCCTAGGCAATCACCATAACATCACTTCCTATGACATCACTTTCACTGACATCGCCTTCACTGATATCACTTCCTGTGACATGGCCTTCACTAGTATCACTTCCTAGGCAATCACCATAACATCACTTCCTATGACATCACTTTCACTGACATCGCCTTCACTGATATCACTTCCTGTGACATGGCCTTCACTAGTATCACTTCCTAGGCAATCACCACAACACCACTTCCTGTTGCATCACCTTTACTGACATTACTTCCTGTGACATGCCTGTCCACAAATTAAAATAGATAAATAAATAACCTTGTAAGCAGGGCCACCAACACATTCCTCCACATCAGTTAGACATTGTCGGAGATAAGGCGGTCCTCCAAAGCTGCCCACAAGTTTGTTAAACATGTTAAAGCTTATATTATTATTATACGGGATTTATATGGCGCCAACAGTTTGCGCAGCGCTTTACAATATAAGGAAGATATTGCAATCACAATACAATTCTAGACACGATGGTTAGGAGGGCACTGCCCCTGAGGGCTTATATGAGGTTTTACGGATTGGGATTACATATCCTTTAAACTGTAACAGAAATGAAAAGTGAAATTAACAATCACATGGCGGGTAATAATTATCAGTGTGGTACAAACACACATTTTGTTAGCTGCGTGTATAGAAATGACATTTTATATCGTCAATATTTACAAAAAATTACAACCATTTACTGTATTAATGTCACACTTTCTGGAACATTCACTATAGCGGCTCACACTCAGGGCCGTATTTCCCACAAGGCCAACCAAGGCCTGGCCTCGGGGGAGCAGGGAGTAGAGGGGTGTGGAATTCCTATCCCCCGATGCCCCGGACATGCAGTTCCGGGTGCCGGGCGGGTAGTTGTTTTCTACATTTAGCCCTGCTTTAGCCAAGCAGAGCTAAATGTACAGCGGGGAAGTCGCCACTTGTTTTGTACAAGTGACATCGGTGATGTCGCAGAGATCACTTGTATGCAGCCTGCGGGTCTGCCATTCTCCATGGAGGGAGGGGGGGTTGGTGGGTAGGGGGGCGCATTGAGGAACCTGGCCTTGGGGCAACAGAGAGAGTAAATCCGGCCCTGATCACACTGTGTAGAGGGAATCATTGATCCTTCAGGATTCCATACAGAATATTATCACTATTAGTTGTTGGATTGTTTTCCTAATGGCTTTTCTTTGTTTTAACAGGATCTGCCCCTGCCCAGGAAGAGCAGTGGGTAAGTAGTATTTACATTTTCTTGCCTCTCCCTCTGTTCTCAGTGACTGCACAGTACCTGGTTTTTAAGAGATCCTCCACTCTCCCGGATTAGGCGAGCTTCCTGTGATTGTCCAGTCCTGGCTTATGATGTCTATAGATTGCTATGGAAGTAAAGAGCATATATTGGGGGTACAGAGAGTAGACTGTTTATAGATGGAAAAGTTGGAAATTATGTCTTCAAATAGACATGGGGGAGCGTACATGGATAGAAAAATACTGAAGTCTTATATCTAAATGTGGAGGACACAAAGCTTGTCATAGAGAGAGTTATGTCAGCACAGAGCTTATCACATCTAGAGATGGATATAGAGTTACAGAGTTCTTTATGTCTGATAATGAATGTGGAGGTGCGGTGCACAGCATATCATGGCCAAGAAGAGATTTTGAAGTACACAGTTTATCATCTCTAGGAAGAGACATGGAGGTATACAGAGTTCATTGTATCTATAGATGTATATCTATGTATATATACACTATATTGCCAAAAGTATTGGGACCTTTACACGCACATGAACTTTAATGGCATCCCAGTCTTAGTCCGTAGGGTTCAATGTTGAGTTGGCCAACCCTTTGCAGCTATAACAGCTTCAACTGTTCTGGGAAGGCGTCCACAAGGTTTAGGAGTGTGTCTATGGGAATTTTTGACCATTCTTCCAGAAGCGCATTTGTGAGGTCAGGTACTGATGTTGGAGGAGAAGGCCGGGATCGCAGTCTCCGAGGTGGATATGGGGTACATAATTGATCATGTCTAGAGGTGAATATGAGCATGCAAAGTTTGTCGTGTCTACAGGTAGATATGGGGTACGGAGCCTATCATGTCTTGAGGAGGATATAGGGCACAGAACTTATAATGTCTAGAGATGGCAATAGGTTACAGAGCTTATCGTGAGGTGAATATGAGAATACAAAGTCTGTCGTGTCTAGAGATCAAAATGAGGTACAGAACCTACCATGTATAGAGGTGGATATAAGGTACATACTTTATAATGTCTAGAGGTGGATATAGGCTACAGAACATATCATCTGTAGAGGTGACTATTAGGTACGAGGCTTATCATGTCTGGAGATACATATAGGGTGCAGAGCTTATCATGTCTAGAGGTAGATATATGGAAACAAAACGTATTCTGTCTACAGATAGATATGAAGATAGAAAGCTTATTGTGTCTAGAGATAGATATGGCTGTGCTGATCGTATAATGTAGTTGTGGAATACTGGTAGCTTATCAAGCATAGAGATATACAGTATATGGGTGGATATGGGGTACAAGGATTGTTATATCTAGAAGGTGGATATGGGGTACAGAGATTATTATGTCTAGAAGGTGGATATGGGGTACAGGGATTGTTATGTCTAGAAGGTGGATATGGGGTACAGGGATTGTTATGTCTAGAAGGTGGATATGGGGTACAGGGATTGTTATGTCTAGAAGGTGGATATGGGGTCCAGAGATTATTATGTCTAGAAGGCGGATACGGGGTACAGGGATTGTTATGTCTAGAAGGTGGTGTGGGGGTATAGCTCGAATGGGGGATCACCTTCCCTGGGAAAAACAGTCCAGGCAGCAAAGTTCTTTTTCTCTCTGAACACATCCAACATGTAGCTCTCTCAGAACGCTGTCTGAGTCCCAGGCCAGAGCAAAACCATGTCTCAGCCTTCCCCTTTTATCTCACCTGGACAAGCATTCATCAAGCAATCAACTATCCAGGTGAGACCCAAAGCCCGAGCTGGACTATCCGGACCCAAAGTCAAAGCGAAACCCTGGTCAGGGTTCCGCTATTCATGCACATAGGATAGAAATCGAGGGGAAACATACCGCCCCTCAATGATGTCCCCTCTCCTTATGTCACAGTGGATATGGGGTACATGGATTGTTATGTCTAGAAGGTGGATATGGGGTACAGAGATTATTATGTCTAGAAGGTGGATATGGGGTACCAAGTTGATCATGTCTAGAGGAGGATTTAAGGGTATGGAGTTTATTATATCTAGCGATGGATCCAAGGGATGTTGAACCGATGTCTACAGCAGACGTGGAGTACAGAGCTTTTCGAGTTTAGAGACAGATATAGAAATGACATAGCTCAATCTGTCTAGAGATGGATATGGGTCTGCAGGTCTATAGATGGAAGGGGGTTCAGAGCTTCCACAGAGGTGGAAACAGAAGTGTGTCTTTAGAAGTGGATGGGTAGATTACAGAGGGTGTCATGACTAGAGATCTAGAGATGGATTTGGGTCTGCAGGGCTTATGTCTATAGATGGAAGGGATTCAGATGGGTAGAATACAGAGGTTGTCATGACTAGAGATGGATATGGGTCTGCAGGGCTTATGTCTATAGAAGGAAGGGATTCAGAGCTACCACAGAGGTGGATACAGAGCTGTGTCTTTAAAAGTGGATGGGTAGAATACAGATGGTGTCATGACTAGAGATGGATTTGGGGGTACCATCCATAGCCTGTTATCCCCATTATCTATTTACTAGGGTTGTCTGCTGGCAGTACCCGTAGGCCGCCTGATCATCACCTGATTCTGCTGAACCTGGCATGATTGGATGGCAGTTACCTAATGCTTTCTGGGCATCTCAATGTACATGTGCAGTGACACACATCTACTCACTTATAGATGTGTGCTAACTTACAGGCATGACAGAGCCAGTTATCGTCATCCACACACGTGTAGTTGACGTGTCACATACAGGCAGATGCACACTCATGCAGTGAGGAGCTGAGCATTAAAGGACCCAGCTGAAGCCTCTCACTGGTTCCATCTCTCCGTCTGCTCGCCCCCTCCTGTCTGCAGATCTTTTTGCTGCTTCCTTTCCACTCATAATATCCTTGTCATCCTTCCCTGTCTCATCTCTCCCCCTGGATCTCCAGCATCTCTCCTTCTCCGGTCTCCCAAGCTCTGCCTTTGTGTTCCCCTCCTTTCCTTTCTACCAATCCCTCCTCCAGCTGCCCTCCCTCTCTCCATCTCTCATTCCCTGTCACCTTCTCTGCTGTCTACCTATACATCATCACAGCTGTGCCCGGCTCCTTCTCCTGTCCCTTTGTCTCTCTGTCTCTCTCTATCCTGCTGTCTACCTATACATCATCACAGCTGTGCCCGGCTCCTTCTCCTGTCCCTTTGTCTCTCTATCTCTGTCTCTCTCTATCAATTTTTAGCCCTTGGTCCTTCTCTTCTCTGTCTCCTCTATTGTCCTGTGCTCTCCCCTTCTGCTCCATCTCTCCTCTCCTCTGCTTCCTTCCTTTTTATTTTGTCCTGTCATCGTCCTTTGCTCAACAGCCAACTGTCCCCTTCCAGTCTTCTGCTAATGACCATGTCTTTCTTGGAGCATCTCTGATCACCTTGTGACAACCCCTTCTTCACTGACAGACCCCCTCTGCTCACCTGGCCGAGGTCACCTACCTCCTCCAGACATGTTCAGGCGCACCAAGAGGTAACATTGCTGCTTGTAGAGAAGGGCAGGCAAGAGGGGATTCTAATGGGGGAGATGAAGGTCTACTATGTGTACCTCCCAAATATGGGGACTCAGTTCTATTAGCTGCAGCGGATGTTGTCTGTGAGCAGGTGTGTGATGACATTGCTGTATGATCCGTGTCCTATTATCTATTTCTTTTCCTCTTTCTTTTCTTTCTTTCTTTCTTTCTTTCTTTCTTTTTCTCTCTTTCCACATCTTATCTACTTGTTATCTTTGTTTTGTTGTATCTTTTTTAATTTTTCTATGTAGATATCTATACATATATCCATTTATCTATCTAGCTATCCACTTCTTATTATCTACTTATTATCTATGTATCATTTATCTTTCTTTCTTTCTTTCTTTCTTTCTTTCTTTCTTTCTTTCTTTCTTTCTTTCTTTCTTTCTTTCTTTCTTTCTTTCTTTCTCTTTCTTTCTCTCTTTCTCTCTCTCTTTCTCTCCTTTCTCTCTCTCTTTCTCTCTTTTTCTCTTTCTTTTTCCTTTTTTCTCCATTTACTTATCTATTCATATACAGTAAACTCTCTGTCATCCAGCATTCAACTAACCAGAACTCTCATCCATCCGGCATTCATCTAATCATTTAAAAAAAAATTCCCTGTGTACTTATTGTTCTGCTGATCTGCGGCTTGTATTATCCTGCAAATGATCGTGTGCCTTAATTTGCTTTTGATTACTGCATTTCAATATTAATATGAAGTTGATACAGAGCTTATGTTATGCTATGGTATAGTATGAGGTATGGCATAGTATGAGGTATGGTATAGTATGAGGCATGGCATAGTATGAGGCATGGCATAGTATGAGGTATGGTATAGTATGAGGCATGGCATAGTATGAGGTATGGCATAGTATGAGGTATGTCATAGTCTGAGGTATGGTATAGTATGAGGTATGGCATAGTACCGTATGAGGTATGGAATAGTCTGAGGTATGGTATAGTATGAGGTATGGTATAGTCTAAAGTATGGCATAGTATGAGGTATGGCATAGTATGAGGTATGGCATAGTATGAGGTATGGCATAGTATGAGGTATGGCATAGTATGAGGTATGGCATAGTATGAGGTATGGCATAGTATGAGGTATGGTATAGTATGGCATTTGTTAGATCTATCTTTAATAGTAACTCACAAGCAACCAGAAACTACATTTATCCGAAATCTACCAATCCCCATGGGTGCAGGATAATGGGGAGTTTACTATATCTATCTAGCTATCCACTTCTTATATCTACTTGTTATCTATGTTTCCTTTTATCTTTCTTTTTTTCCTTTCTTCCTTCCTTTCTTTCCTTCCTTTCTTTCCTTTCAGCCCCATCATCTACTTCTTAAATAGATAGATGAATAGGTAAGAAGTATATAATGGGGCTAGAAGGAAAGGAAAGGAGAGGGAAGGGAAATGGGAAGAAGGAAAGAAAGAAGCAGCATAGACTATAAATAGCAAATCGGCAAAGATAACAAATAGATAAATTATCTATCTATCTATCTATCTATCTATCTATCTATCTATCTATCTATCTATCTATCTATCTATCTATCTATCCTTAGTCTTTCTTACTTTCTTGGTGTCTTCAGAGTAAGTTAAATAAATTTCCCCCTACGGTGAGATGAATACATTTTAATTTCCACTGTAAGGGAAAATGGATTATTCAAGAGCCTGTGCAGGCGTAAGTAAAAAGGAGGAATGAGTTAAGGGGAACAGGCAATGCGCTCCTAACCAGGAGCAGGCGTCATGGCTGAACGATCCTGTTTAGTCAATAGAGAGTGACGCTGGTGGAGGCTTTCTGCACCACTCATCACCGGGAGGAAGAATAGAGACTGGGACAAGTTTTCTAACTTGATCAATAGTCCTTCCTGGGATAAGCTGACAGTCATGTGTGGGGCCTGTAGACCGGAGATTGATGCCTGTTAGGCTAGACATAGATGGATCAAGCGACTGCCATTTCTTGCCCGTGGGTAGCTAAACTATGTCTGTTTGTCCTGTAATGATGACTCATTATACCTCTGACATGAATTGCGCCCATACAATGTTCAGATGAGGATCACACTGTTTATGAGTTCACCTTGGGGGAGCACAAACAGCTCCTTAAGACCCCAAAAGTCTGATCACTGCTAACAAAGACTTTCCAACTTGATGGGAAATCTCTGAGTGACCCAACCAGCCTACTGTCCATGGGGAGTAGTGAACTGCATGCACAGTGTATCGGGTCCCTATGTGAATACAGGGCAGACGTCACCCCAAGAACAATGGCCCATCTAAGGTCGGCCTCAAGGACGGGTTCTGTATCTTGGAAAATGGGATTCCAGCCTACGGAGTTTAACACAATGAATTCTGCCCTGTATGTATAATGAATGCAGATGAGACAGACGCCTAGAGCACCACGGAGCAGGGGGAATCTTGTGTTTTATTTTAATTCAGTTGGGCTAATTTGCATGGGAAAAATGGAGCAAATAGAAGAAAGGTTGTTGGCTGAAGCAAGCTTTGAAATATCAGCTTCTGTTTTCTAGCGTGCCCTAAAAAAACCGATCAATTGGTCTTGAACCGGTTGCTGTGCAAAAGCCTCCAACACCAGGCGTGCCAGGGTGACCATGAACAGACTGTGCGAATCTTGTTTTGAATGGGAGCTTCAACAACGCTCATAGTGAATGCCTAAAATCCCATCACAAGAGTCGTGAGCAAGTTGCTATAATTAGGGAAGGGATGCTGGATGGAAGTGCACTCTGTGTAGTGGCTAGTTTGTTGTCTACAGCTCATAGCAGTCAGGCTCTTTTTCCTTCTTTAGACCCGAAAAGTTAATTTAACTTTCAAACTTTGCATCCGAAATCAAAAGGAAATATAGGTTAATGGGTCAATGCAACAAAATATATGTTCATTTTGGGTAGATGCTGGAGAGTTAACAACCTGGAAACTTCACATTTGCATATAATACTTACTCTGTTGGTGAGATCTCGGCGCTAGATTTTTAATTATGTTAGGATTAGATTATGGAGGGAAAAACAGGAGGAGCTGCAACAAACAAGGGTAGACGGGAACACCTAAACCTTCCAGATGTGCAGTAACATGAGATGGTACTCATGGCAGGGAGATCATCAGTTGAAGAATCCAAGACATAAGAAACCAGGGGATGACGTAACCAAACAAGTTCCACCTACACTTTTGGATGGACCAATCCCCAAAATAAACAATCATTGAAAAATGTCTGGGGCTGCTGAAACAGAAAGTCTGAGGGCCAGTGCCTACCTAGGCGACACCTCACCAAAACAGCCGCGCGTCGTGTATTGCAAAAAAAGGTACATCTATCTTTTTTCTGCGATTGCCGCGCGGATGTCACCCTATTGAAATCAATGGGGCCGCGTGGCAATCGCTGTCTGCATTGTGCAGGACCGCGCGATCCTGGATCGCTTAGGTCTGCACCGGGCCTGATTCGAGGTCTGCTCTTGTGAACCCTAGGTGTTGAGGAGGCCATGGTGGACCATTACTAAAATGTAATTTACAATTTCAGGTCCTCTTTATTAATCTGGCTAAAATAAAGCACTTTGAATTTTGCAATGTGCATTGTCTTCTTCATGATCCAAGTTATCCAATAAAACATCTGAGTGCCGTGTAGCATTGGTCTTGAAACAGGCGTTGCTGTTCTTGAAGGCCCATAGGTCCTTCCTTCCACATTCTGTAGTTTGTATAGATGATGGGGGACCCTTAGCACTTCTGATAGCTGTGACATCCAAAAAGCTCAGAGTCAATGCTCATTGCACATAATAAACAATCATTGCCTAAAGGGTTCATTACCCCTGCTGTCACCTCTCCTACGTCATTCCTGCAGGTTAGGGGCCTCATTCTGCAGAAATTGCACATTAAATCTAATTGTGTCATCACAAACTCATTATACTGTAGGTACTGAGCTCTTTGTTTCAGACATCAGAGTAGGTTTGGCTAATGGAGAGGTATTGGGGAGATTGGCCTGCCAATAGACTGGAGAGGTCCGTCATTTGTGCATGCACCATCCATTTGCCCTCAGGGGGCAGCTGTATGCAGAGAGGTTTATGTCAGTAGAGAGGGGATATTAGAGGCCCTCCCCAACTCATCAGAAGGAACGAAAATGATCAGGACAGTGAGTGGTGTTGGATGCCTCCCATAGACATGAGATTGACTCTCAGTCTGGCTGATCCATCATTTCATACCTTTAAGCATAGCAGTCAACTGTCCCTCATTTGGTACCAAATCCCTTTGTCCCCTTTTTGTCCTTCATTGTCCCTTTTCTGGGTCTGATGTATGCACTATTAAAGATGCCATACCCTCCACACTCTTCCGCTGTACATACTGACCACTGTCATACCCTCTGCACTCCTCTCCTGCACATACTGCCCACTGTCATTCCCTCCACACCCCTCTCCTGCACATACTGCCCACTGTCATTCCCTCCACACCCCTCTCCTGCACATACTTCCCACCCTTTGTACTTCTCTCCTTCACATACTGCCCACCTTCAAACCCTCCACACTCTTCTTCTGTACATTCTGCCCACTGTCATACCCTCCATGCTCCTCTCCTGCACATACTGCCACCTTCATACCCTCTGCCTTCCTCTCCTACACATACTTCCCCCCATTATACCCTCCACACTCCTCTCATGCACATACTTCTCCTGTCATACCCTCCACACTCCTCTCCTGCACATTCTGCCCCTATCATACCCTCCGCTGTCCTCTCCTGCACTCATAGGAGTGTATGGCCCCCACTATATCTGGGGAGGACCTGTGTTGAGCAGGATATAGGAGTTTAAAAACTTGGCCGTGAAGGAAAGGGGCAGAATGTTGGCCCTTATGCAATTAAGTGAATGATTTTGTAGAATTATATTATTAAGCTGGTGTATTCAAAGCCCTAAAATGCAGGGTCCTTTTACACATATGTATATGACAGTAATGTGTATTTTTTATGCATTTTATAGATGCTATTTTGTTTAATCAAGTTTATAGAGATGAATTCAAAATAAGTATTTTTCATGGTGCAGGAGCTTTAAGAACAAGTGCATTTCTGTGCAGTTATTCATTTTAGTGGTATTGCTTGACATTGCTTGGCACTGCCTGGCATACATGTGAACTAGCTACATAGGAATGAATGGGATCTCATGCATTAAAGCCCATTTCCGGGCAAAGAGAAAAAGTACGCTTGCAGTGGGGTTATCCCAGAACTGCAGGGGAGTGGAGTAAAGCAGATTTATGTACCTGTTCCCCATGCCCTTGGGGGTCAGCGCCAGGGGTGTCCTAGATTTTTCATTGTCTAATGCCGGGGGGTTTGTGGTGTGCTGGTGGTGCATGCTACCTCTAGCTCCGGCATCCTGCCCAGCTCACTGGTTGCCAGGAGCTGAGCGGGACACCAGCCAGAGAGTCCCAGGTCTCTAGGAGCTCTTACCGTAGCAACCTGGGATGCTTTGGCAGCAAAGGGGGCATCAGACAAACTGCCGCTCTGCCTGCAGGACCCCCACATGACCCAAAGAGATGCCGCCTGAGACAATTGCGTCAGGCTGCCTCATTATAGAGATGGCCCTGGTTGGCGCGCTCCTTTTCTCCCTCTCTGCTCCTGCTGATGGACTGTCCCTCAAAAGTCCTCATGTGTAATGCAGGTCTATGGAATCTGCATTAGTCATGACTATGTCAGTGGTCCCTGGACCGACAAGAAGAGGCTGCAGGGACCGATCTGGCAGCCTGGAGGGAGCCGGCAGGAGCGAGGATCAGGTAAGAAAATCTGCTTTATTCCACCATCTAGACATAAAAGAAGCAATTAACTCTTGCAGTGAGTGGTTAGCCCCATTGCAAGGGTACTTTTAAATGCATGCATGTGAAATAGATTTACTATATAAAACAGATAAATGTTAATGGTGTAAACCCCAAAACAGAAAAACCCTCAAAGTAAAAAAAAAAAAGATAACAATAGACTGAAGATAAGCGATAGAATGTCTCAGATTTTGTTCTCCAGAGCTGGCACTCTATTAGAGAAAAGTATGTCAGGCGGAATGGAGTAGGTAGGCAGCACATACATCATCTATTATTCAGGAGTGTCTGGCTCGGGTTGTATGTTCGGTGTAGCACATGTGTGTGTCTGTACATGTACAGGCTCTCCCTAGAGGTGTCACGCTTCCTCTCTTATCTGCCAGCTGAGCCGCCTTGTCTCAGATTCCAGACTCGTTGTCTGCACTGATCTCCAGGCGATGTCTGTCCATCAGATGCGGTCTCACGGCCTCTCCTTCTGTGCAAATAAAGTGTACCTGTCCTCTGAGATGACATGCATTTCCATTCTATTTTCTTTGTGTCTTGCAGTTGCAGAAGCAGCAACAGGAAGAGCCTGATCCTGACGAGCAGCAGTTCTCCCACGCTCCCCCGGCCGCATTCTCCTTTGCCGGGGCACATAGGTAAGCTCTTAGGGTGATTAAAGGTACACTTCAACCTTCCCTTTAGTCTTATACAGACTGAGGGGACAAGTGGTGTCCCTAGCCTATTAGCCACATGAGGCAGAGGGGGGGGGGAGGGGGTTGTGCTGGAGGTGCATGTTCTGGGACGGGGATGCTGGTGGGGCATCCCGCCCAGCTCACTGACGCCACTGGTTGCCAGGAGTTGGCCGAATGCTAACCAGAGCATCCCAGGTTTCCAGGAGCTGGGCAGGGAGATGTGTCTGGTCCTTACACATCTCCTAGCTGGGCTGCAACCTGGGATGCCCTGGGCCAAAACGGGGCAGCAGGCGCAATGCAAACATTGTGCAGCAGAATGGCTGCCTGCCGCCCCCCGATGTGACCAAAAGAGATGCCGTCTGAGCCTCAGGCTGCCTCCTTATAGAGATGACCCTGAGAATGCAGACCAGGACTTCTGCCATTCCAGCAGCTCCCAAGAAACCTTTGTAAAGTCTAGCTAGGGTACTAGAACAAAACAAAACAAAAAAACAGGCCAAAACATTTACCGCTGAAGGTTAAAAGCTTCTAACAGGGTCCGGCAAGGTCATCGTCATCTGTCACACCAAGCTGCGTTCCACATTTTGATCTGGCACGCTCTTCACAAAGTAGGTGACCTCCTCAATTATACATATAGCGGTGAGTTATGCAGCTTTTCCTGCCCACTGCAGCGTGAGGAACAGCCTGCCAATGGGTGATGACTTCCGTAGAGAATCCTAGATGTGCAGATCATAATTCTGCAGCGTCAGTAAAACCTGTTTTCCCTGCTCGTGTTTTTTATGACTTCTATTGGTTATTTTACAAGTAAAGGTTCTTAATCAAACATTTTCACCTAATTAAGATTTTTGTATTAACATTGTACTTGTAACATTGTGATTCTTGTCTGTGCACCAAGAGTGAATAACAGGTGCGTGCTGCTAGTTCACTGTGACATGTAGATTAACATTCTCTCAGCGAAGACTTACTGGAGTTGACATACTAAAGGCAAATATGCTGTTCCCTTTGCAATTCAATTTGCTCTACGCAGGGGAAGTTTCCCTTAGCTTGATGAATGTGGTGAAATATGACTTTGCCAAGAATACCCAATCATGTGCAAAGAAAAACTAAAAAAACAAAACACGATTTTTGCTGTCACATGATTGGATGATGGAAGTCAGCAGATCTCCATCTCATTCACTAAGGGAGAAACTTCCCCTGCAAAGTGCCATTTTCCTTGCAAAGTGAACAGCTTTTAGTAAATAAACCCCATAGACCACGGTAAGCAAATTCCATCCCTCCAGCTGTGGTGAAACTACATATTCTAGCATACAGCTGCCTCTGGGGGCCATGCCTGTGACTGTCAGATCTTGCAATGCCTCATGGGATTTGTAGTTCCACAACAGCTGGAGGGCTGAAGTTTGACTACCATAGACTCTTACTGATAGCCAGCAGTGCAGCCTCTGCCAGACCCTCCTGTGGCTGGCTGTACTTCTGCAGAGCCATTTTAAAATGTCAGTAAGTGGTTAAAGCAGAACGCTGAGTGTTTTTGTAACCCTTGCAGTGTGGCTTCCTATGCACTGCAAGGGTTAAAAGAGAAGTATGGGGTAAGTGTTTTCACCCATAGTTCTTTTAAGGGTCACGGGAGGACATATACTAGCATCCTCCCGTGACCCAAAGCTCAGTATATTTTGCGAGCTACAACTTGCGGTATTCTGAGACGCATTACTGTCGAGATCCACCCAGCGTGGAGTGACAGAGTGAGTGACAGCTAGCTCTAGCTATCTAGAGGCAGAGCCAGCTGTACCCACCCCCTCCCCCGTCCGTTCCGCCAGTCAGCGCTGGAGGATCGGAGCAGGGAGGGGGGAATCCCTGCAGGGAGCCGTGAGTGACAGTCCTGATGTCTGCAACTCTAATGTTGCCATATTTGGTGCCCGAAGTCAGTGGCGTAGAGGTCACACCTGTTTCATGGACTTGGGATTGGAACTCTGATGGAATTAAGGATTGCAGTATGGAGAAAGAAAATATTCCAAAGTGTATAGGAAGCCAACATTTTTTTGTCAGTTTTGGAAAGATATCGGAATGGTTAAGAAAGACCCTTCTAGGGGTCTCTTTGGGGAGATTTCCCTTTACTTCCTTTCCCAGAGACACAGCAGGAAGTAAGATCTCTCTAAATCAAAGGGATAGCTCTTCTTAGTTGTCACCACTGGAATATCTCCACTCACCTCCTTTTCCTGTGACAACTTAAATGTTAGATTTCCCGTCACTTTCTGTACTTGGTTTAACCCCTTTTGTGTTTTATTTTTTAAAATTTTAGGGGGAAGCCCTATGGACAGCCCTCGCAATTTTTCTCCTAGTGCCGCTGCTCATTTCTCCTTTGCATCCTCACGCAGGTAACATTAGATTTACGCCTATCTTTCCAGATAGAATATATTGCTTATATTTTTACTGTTCTCTATATCCTATGCAAATTATTGCTATATGGTGGTACCTGTAGTCTGCCTTCTTCTGTAGATTGCTGCTTGGGTTCAGACTATAGCACTGTATAAAAGCTGGGCCCCTCACCTGTGTCATGCTGCCACCCCTGGGCTCCTCACCTGGGTTATGAACCTGTCCGCCCCCATGTTTTCCTCGTCCCTGAAGATAAAGTCTGAGTTGTAGTTTCGGGTGAGCTCTTAGAAGCTCTCCAAGTTGCGGATGATCTTGCCCTTGTACCTCCCGCTGGCTCCCGGGGTCTTCTCGGGCACATTGGGACTGAACTGTTTGTAGGACAGCAGGGTGAGCTTGGCAGGACTTCGTCTCCTGCCCACCGCGATGCCTCACACTGCCAGGCTAAGGAGCAGCAGGGTGTCGCAGAACAGCAGCACGATCAAGAGAAGCTGCATGGGGCTGCGGACCACAGGAGCTCCATGTGTGCACAGGGGGGATTAGGGTGTGCCCAGCACACTCGACACACACCTCTGCATCAGTCCCTACTCTCAAGGAGCTTACAATCTAAGGTCCTTCCTTACCTAATATGCATACACAGACTAGTGCCAATTTAGACAGGAGCCAGTTAACCTTCCAGCATGTCTCCCTTTGCCTGCCCCACGCAGGCAAAGGGAGAACATGCAAACACCATGCAGATCATGTCCTGACTGGGGTTTGAACTAGGGACACCCAGTGCTGTAAGGCAGAAATACTAATCACAAAGTCACTGCACTGCAACACTCACCTTCTCTCCAGTACTGTATTGCCTCCAGCAGACTCTCTGCTCCATGGTCTAGCGGCAGTCCTCTTCTGGGTTGACACATTGTTTTGCCTGATGAAGGGACCACATTCGTTGAGAAACATTGCAATCTTTTATGATAGCATCTTGATCAAACATCATGATAATGTGGACCCCGGTGTGCTGGTGACCTCATTTCCTCTATTGTTTTTGGGCCGCCATCTGCTGGCCATTTCAGCACCCACTGCAGTTACAAGAAGGGATACGTTGGTTGGTCTGGAGTGCGATGGAATATCTTTAACTCTTCTGGGTTGAATGACATGCAGCACCATACAACCCATTTTGCATGGGCCCAGGGTGTCATGGACACACCCCATGCAGGTGTGTCATCATGCCAGCCTGATATAGTCCATATACCCACTGCACTCTGATACTATTCCAATGTGATAAGATGGCTGCTACGGTTGTCGGCGGATGGCAACAGCCTCGTCATATGAACAAAAGCATGGACACCAGCACTCCAACGCACTGAGCATTGAGTGTATTTGCTATGCAGCAGGTACGTTAATAAATAGTCGTACTTGATCAGCTATTGGATCGCCGGTGTCCATGCTTTTGATTATGCTAGCCTGGGCACAAAGGAGAATGCTGCAGAGGACAGCAAAGCTCCCTGTGGTTGCTGACACCTGAGAGAAGAGGAAGAGAGAGACCCTGGGATGCCATGTGACCAGCCAGATGACAACAGAAAAAAAGATATGTATGCAAAAAAAAGATATATAAAAATGTATTTGTGTGTGTGTGTATGCGGGGGGGGGGGTCTGCTTTAGGGGCTTTAATAGTTGGAGTATGCCATAGGTCCCCAAATGCTGTTCCTTACACTGAAAGGAAGGGCTGCAGAGGCTGGGACAATGGTAATAATGACAGGTTTTAACTACCTTGAAGCTGATCATTGGTTCAATGGTACTGCTGGAACAGCAAAAGGGAGGACAGTTATGAAGGAAGGTATTATAAGACTATTTTATGGGGCAGTTGTGAGAAACTGCAACTAGAAATGATGCTTGACATGTTATTGTCAAACATTGCAGAGATTATCTCAAATGTGCATATAAATAAAATCTAGGTAGCAGCAACCATAGCAAGATTTGTTTCACTTTACGCTGTAAACAACTAACACAAATTGGAAAGACAAAAACACTTTATTTTAAGTGTGTCCGTTTTGCCATGTTGAGGGCTGTTCACCAACATTTATATTGGGAGGCAATATTGTCAACAAAAGGAGCAGAACATAAATGGTCGTCTTCAAATTGATTCCATGTAAACACATTGCAACATTTCTTCCCCCTGGGTGATACATTTAAAGGCTAAAAATAAAACCTGTTTGGCTTACTTGTCGTCTTTAAAAGGCCACAAAGAAAAGTGTATATAAAATAAAACTCAATGGCCACTTTTATCATTTATTTTCCAACAATTCAACTTGGACTTAAAGCGGACCTTTACCCAGATCTTTAAAATAACAACAAACACACCTTTAGAAATGTTTAGTTATGACAATCTACACACATACTTCTAGATAATTGCCAGGTTTTTATTCTTTGTATATCTTATTTCTCTTTTCTTTCCCAGTCTTCTGGCAGTGGCCATATTTACTAAGGGCAGATCACTAGCTCTCCTTTTACTTCCTGGATTTCTGGCACATGTCACTAGACATGTGACCATTTACATCATCTCAGGGGAGGAAAATGCCTTTCGCTGAGATCTCCTGAGATTACAGATGAGATTTCCCAGCAATGCTCTGCTGATGTAACCTTCCCAGTGTGCATTGCGTTGGCAAACTGAAGTCATTTTGCCCTTTCAAAGCAGGAAGTGAATGCTCTGCAAGTGTCAGTATTTCACAATCAAACTAATGAATCCAGATCACACATATAGACATTGCTTAGCAAAGTATTTTTTTTTACATTTTTGCCCAAGCACTTGCAGTCATCATGTTTCCAAACAATTCCAACTCTCTCAGCTCGGCTTCCCTGAACTTCCTGCCCAGTACAAGATCACAAGGGACAGGGCATCCTTCAGTGGACGTACATCGACTAGCTTAGAAGAAGAAGGCGGAGGGGGCAGGAGAGGAGTGGATTGCCTTGCTGTTCCTGTGTGTTTGTGGAGACACACACAGCTTACTAGCACACACACGGTGGCTCCACCTTGCAAGGGAAAGGAGCCACCCTAACACAGTATCCAGCAGCTGTTTATCTACAAGCATGGTGATGGAAGGAAGAGGGACAGAAGAAGGAGATGTGTAGAGCAGGGATGTGGCTTGCTGTGCGTTTTTGGAGACACACAGCTCACTAGCGCACACAGGGGTGGCTCCAAAGGACCCTGCAAGGGAAAGAAGTCACCCTAAAACAGAATATCAGGGACTGTGCTCAGGGGACCAGCTGATTCTGCAGGAAAACATCAAGGAACAGCATCCATTGTAAGCTATATCATCAGCATTTGAGAAGTTATGTATAAATAGTGCATAGAGTAAACTCACTGGACAGTCGTTCACTTTAAAGGAGAACTATGGGGTCAGTGTTTTTCCCCATAGTTCTCCTTAGGGTAACGGGAGGACACAAACTAGCGTCCTCCCGTCACCCTAGGCTCAGTATACCGCGAGCTACAGCTCGCGGTATACTGAGACGCCGCAGCCGGAGCGGATCCCGACATCGATGTCTGGATCCGCCCAGCTGCGTGAGTGACAGCTGGCTCTGCCTATCTAGAGGCAGAGCCAGCTGTACCCGCCCCCTCCCCCGTCCGTTCCGCCAGTCAGCGCTGGCGGATCAGAGCGGGGGGAGGGGAATCCAGCCCCTCCCCTGTCACGGCAGAGAGCCGTGACAGGATCGAGAGGTTCGCTCACCTCCCGATCTACTGAGCCAACCTGTGACAGTCTCATTGTCACAGGACGGCTAGAACTATGAGGTGAGTGAAAAGCACTCATCTCATAGTTCTCCTTTAAGTTCACTGCTGCGGAGACAAGGGCACTCCATGGCCAGGCCTATAAAAGAATTGTCTGTGAGTCACAAAGAGAGAGGAGAAAGACTTAACCACTTGAGATTACACATAATCAGATGGATAATACAGTATTAAACTAGAGATTGCAGATGGGGCATCTTCTAAGCCGCTGTTCTATCACAGCATAAATATTACATATTATTAATATCTTTTATTTATATAGTGTGATTATATTTTATGTAGATTGCAGTAAACACATATCAATTATTCATGATACAAAACAGGAAATAAGGGGTAGGAGGACCCTGCTGGTTACTGCTGACATTCCAATATCACTCCGATGATGTGCTCAATGCTCTGCTTGTCTCTGAAGAGGACGATTTCTTTTCAATGTTACCAATATTTCTTTTGTTGGAGATTTGCTGTGGATGGGTAAAGCATAACAGAAGGGTTAAAATTGTTAAAATACCTTCCCGGGACAAAATGCTGATCCAACTTCCTTTTAGTGCTGACCACACGTGTGGAGGAATAAGCATGATCTCTACTTATAGGACGAGCATAGTTCAGATTTGGTGGGAATACCAAAAACGTACCCTTGCAGTGGGGCTACTACCGTCAACTGCTCATAATGTCTACGGGGCTCAAATAAAGCAATTTTAGGCCTCATTCACACTGATAAGCGCCGGTGCGTACAGATCTGTGCGGTGTGCACAGGCCGTATCGGGCCGCTCCCAGGAAGGACAGGTGCTGCGTGTGATTGTAAGCAGCAGCCTGTTCTTCTCTACAGGAATGCGCGGCCGTGCGCTGCCGTATCCTCACCCGAACTGCATATGCGTGCAGGTGTCCGTGCTCAGACGCAGACAGGATCCGTGCTCGGGTGAGCGTATAGTCGCGTACTCCCATAGAGAAGAACAGGCTGCTACGTATAATCACACGCTGTCCTTCCTGGGAGCAGCCCGATACGGCCCGTGCACGCAGCACGGATCTGTATGGGCCGGCCCTTAGCAGTGTGAATGAGGCCTAAGAAATCCGCATTTGTCAAGTGTCTGATGGCATTATCAAATGTTCTGACAAGATTTTTCATATGAACATTCGTACAAAAATCTACCAGCGTATGGGCGGCTTAAGATTAGAAACTCTGGAAATGTTTTTGTTTAGTGCCGTCCTCTCCTCTTTTTTATGTGTCTTTTGCTCTATCTTTCTGTCTCCTCGCTCTCAGGCTGTACACATAACAGCTCTTTGGACAAATTTGCTGCTGAAATCACGCACTATTTTTACTGTAATTGGCAGTCATAGGCAGGGCAGCTCACAGCAGCCCTGGGGGAAAAGTGCAAAGGGCTATTAAACATTATGGCTTTACTTCATTGAACGGTGCTTTTTAGGTTGAACTGGGAGCTTACTGAGGAGAGGGGAGATAGACTGAGCAGAGAGGTGTCATCACCAGTGTGACGAGACCCCCTTATTGTCCAGTCAGAAGGCAGAGGGTCAGTCAGAGTGAGAGTCAGTAACCAACCTGTTAAGCATTGTAGTAACTATCCCCATTTTTCTGTTATAGTAGTTGTCTAAATATACCTGCGCAGTCACCTATGTACCAGACTTGAATGCTTTCAGTAATCAGCAATTAGTAACACTTGTGGTCAGACATGACCCTTTACCTTCTCTGCAATGCAAACCTGTATGGGGACACTTAAGCTGCCCATACAACTTACGATTATCGGGCGATTTTCATATGCGATTGTGTTTTTGTCCGATATTCGTAAGGTTGATGGGCAGTGTACAACCGCAAATACTGTACAATCGATCGACTTTTGACTATCCAGCTGGTTAGAAAACTTCGGTCGATCGCACGATTTTTCGCAAGGTTGGTGGTGTTTCCGTACGTCAAAAATCGTACGATTAACACTGCACATGTGCAGACGAAAATACGTGCGGTCGATTACCGCAATTCGTCCAGGAGCTTTTTTTTAATTACTGCTGATTGAACCTTGCGATAATCGGGACAGGATGGGGCCGCCGTACGAAAATCGTACGATGATCGTAATGGTGTATGGGCAGCTTTAAACAGAGTGCTTTCAGTAATCAGCAATCAGTAACACTTGTGGTCAGACCTGACCCTTTGCCTTCTCTGCAATTCAAACCTGTGTGGGGACTGTTCGATGGAAGACGTGCGACCGTACAGTAGAAACGGTCGCACGTCTTCCATACACTGCACGATTCTCGTACGATCGCGGGATTTCCCGCGATTCTCGTACGAGAATCGTGCAGTGTATGGGCACCTTAAAGCTGCCCATACACCTTGCGATCATCGGGCGAAACTTTTCATCCGATGATCAAACCGTCGTACGATTTTCCTACGCCGGCCCTATCCTGCCTCGATTATCGCAAGGTTCAATCAGCAGTAATTTTTTAAAAGAAGCACCCGGACGAATTTCGGTAATTGACCGCATGTATTTTCATTTGCGAATGAGCAGTGTAAATCGTACGAATTTTAACGTATGGAAACGCCACCAACCTTGTGAAAATCGTTCTAACCTGCTGGTTAGTCAAAAGTCGAATGATTGTACAGTATTTGAGGTTGTACACTGCCCATCAACCTTACGAATATCGGACGAAAAGCGCGATCGCATGCGAAAATCGGGTGTATGGGCAGCTTTATAGTGGAGGATGTGGATATTATTCAGCTCTGCCGCCACAGAGCACTGGAGAGGGAGAGCAAGAAGCAGCAGAGAGAAAACAGTATTTTAAGGCATTTTCAAGCAAAACTTGGTCACAAATCACAGCATTGGTGGGAGCAGGACTTGTACAAATGAAATAGCATAAGACTTTAATTGAGCTTTAATGGCAGAGGAGAACATTTAGGTCATCCACCCCTGACTATGCATTATGGCGGAGATGTCTGGAGTACAAGGCTGACTTAACAGAATTACAAATCCTTTGGCAGGTAAAACCGTTTTGTGTATCTGTATTTTAAGCATGCATGTAGCTGTTTGCCTGGAGTTCATCTTTACGATCTGGTGAATCTGTTAATTAAGCATTTATGTCTTCTAATAAGCTCTAGCTGTGTTGTCTCTGAGAAATAAATACAAAGGTAAATGCTCTTACTCTTTTTAGCCGGACAGATGGCCGCCGTTGGTCTCTTGCCTCCCTTCCATCATCGGGATATGGAACAAATACCCCAAGCTCCACTGTATCAGTGAGTAATAAATCCTTTTAAAGAGGACCTAAAGTCCAACCATATGCTCAGATATATATCTCCTTACCAACTCCAGTTATTGCCGCCCAAACACAGCTATGACAGTGCATCACATGACCACTTAACTAGGTGATATCCAGGCAGAGCCAGTCAGTAGGTGGCTCTTCTGAATACAGACCCTGCCATCTGACAGAGCCCACTCCAGCCATAGCGAAAGTGTTGCAGTGCCATGAACCAGAGGTACAGAAATACGATGAAAGGGCATGAAAAACAACCAAAAACACTCTTTCAACTATGAACAGACACCTGTTATGAAATAAATAATAGTCAGGGTTCCTGATCTGCCTATATGTACTTAATCAGAGACTCAAAAAGCACAGAAGCCAAAGAATCTGCTTGACAGCTAAACAGATTCCATTTTTAGAAACACAATGGCAGTCTGAATGTTCCCATTGACAACAGTTTATATTTGAAAGATCCAACCACCACACAATCATTCTGTAGGGAAGTTGGGTTTTGGCTGTTCCTCTTGGTTCCTTATCTTCTTCCTTCTTTCTTTTTTTGAAGTCCTCCTCCTCATCTCAGGAACGTCTCCACCAGCTCCCCTTCCAGCCCACCCTGGATGAACTTCACTTCCTCTCCAAACATTTTGGCAGCACTGAGAGCATCCCCGATGATGACGGGGGTCGAAGGTCACCGGCAGTTCGACCCCGGTCTCGAAGCTTGAGGTCAGTTGGTGGTTTCAGGATTGTATTCTGCTCTAAATTCCTATTAGTCTGTGTATCTGGCCTTTCAATGTACCCTCACAGGCCTATTTAGGGTAAGTATAGATGGACCCTTGTCTAGATGTACTTAAAGCAACCCAAATTGGGGCCCTATTGGCCCTTCCGCTAGCTAGCTTAAGGGTCCATTGAACTCTCATGAGAAGTCACATCACTTATTGTGGTAACAGGTTAGCATAGGGTGATGAAAGCTGTTATAGCAGCTTTAGGACCGGAAGTTAAATGACTCTCAATGTCACTGGTATGCCAAGTTTACTCATCAGCAATTCACCAGACTGTTGACTACAGGAGGGAGCTCTCTGTATCAGATTAAATGTACCATACTAGTCAGATGGATTGCCCAGAAGTGTGCCAAGCTTTGGAGGGTGTGGTTTCACTCACAATTAATTTAATTTGGTTATTTTGGGTGGGATCGTGGTTTTTGGGGTTTATACTATGCAGATTAGTGGGAGGTGTCTGCTTTGTTCTTATTTTCACTGTGAAATGTTGGCAATGAAAGAAAATCTAAAAATGCTTTCTCCATCTTTGAGTCTACCATTGCTTATCTAGCATCCCTGGCTCTGCCATGTCAACTCTTGGTGACCCTGTCCATTGTTTTACAGTCCTGGCCGGTCGCCTTCATCTTATGACAATGAAATAGTAATGATGAATCATGTCTATAGGGAGAGATTCCCTAAGGTAAGATCATTGATTATAGTTACATAGTAATCTTCCAGAAGTTCTGTATCACTGTTATGTGCATGGAACTAATTGTAACCTTGATTAGATGTCTTCCCACTCATATATTGCTACCTAATGAGATGATCAACTTTGTTCTTCTCAGGCCACGGCACAGATGGAGGATCGACTCCGGTTGTTCATCTCCAACTTCTCTCCAGAGAATGTTCTACCGATGGCTGATGGGGTTCTTAACTTCATCCATCACCAGATTGTGGAGCTGGCCAGGGATTGCCTGACCCGGAGCACTGAGGGCATGATCACCAGTACCTACTTCTATCAGCTGCAGGATAACTTGGACAGATTGCTACTGGATGTAATTATCAGGGGTAAAGGGGTAGACTGGTCTGGCATGACGCCATAATCTACTTGTTCACTGTGTGGGCCCCCTTATAACATTCCAGTCATTATTGTAGCCTCTCTTGTTAGCTGTTAGACAAGTTATCAGTCATTTAAGATTCTTGAACTGAGTTTTCTTTCATGTAACCATGCTTCTCTTCTGTAGGCCGTGGAACGATCTGATGGATCAGAAGTTGCTTTCATTGCCCAGCTGATGAAGAATCTGCTCATTATTATCTCTCGGCCAGCTCGTCTGCTAGAGTGCCTGGTGTGTAATTTATTTTCCTAGAAATATTGGCCAAACTGAGGCTATTGTATACATACCTCTCTCTCTCTCTCCCCTCTCTCTCTCTCTCTCTCTCTTTCTCTCTATAGATGTAATTTTTTTTTAGAATAAGCATCTTCACTACTAGAGGCCACCTACTTGACCAACATGTACCGCTCTGTCTCAGGTCGGCTCAGTAGATCGGGAGGTGAGCGAACACATACCGACGTTCGCTCACCTCTCGATCAGAGAGCCGTGACAGGGGAGGGGCTGGATTCCCCCCTCCCCGCTCCGATCCGCCAGCGCTGACTGGTGGAACGGACGCTCTAAATAGGCAGAGCCAGCTGTCAGTCACGCAGCTGGGCGGATCCCGGCATAATTGTCGGGATCCGCTTCAGCTGCGGCGTCTCAGTATACCGCTT
Source organism: Nanorana parkeri (assembly GCF_000935625.1). NCBI lineage: Eukaryota > Metazoa > Chordata > Amphibia > Anura > Dicroglossidae > Nanorana > Nanorana parkeri. Next base: position 10,150 of record NW_017309749.1, on the reverse strand, counting down.
CAGCAGCTCGCGGTATACTGAGCCTAGTGTGACGGGAGGATGCTAGTTTGTGTCCTCCCGTTACCCTAAGGAGAACTATGGGGAAAAGCCTAAACCCATAGTTCTCCTTTAATTACGAGTCCAGTATACACGATTATAAGGCTACCACAAAGTTTAAGCTCTTGGGTTCAGAACATCTTTATAGTCCCAAGCCCTTCAACTGTCCCATGGATGACTGGAAGGATATGAGCGGGTGCACAGTAACTGCCTCAGATCTTCTTGACATTGTACGGGAACATCTGTGGCAGACAGTACAGAGAGCACTTGGCTTCACTGAATGTGGAGTTGGCAAGGGAATATGCACCTCCAGCCTATAGGTCCCATAGCATCTGTATGGACAACTGTAGTGGTGGTCTTCTAAGTGTGCAAAATTGTAATCTGCAATACTGCAAACTTATCTGTTCAGATACAAAGCCAAAGATAATTCTATTGATAATTTACATTCTGATGACATATTTCGAGATTTACTAATAATGTTTACACTCATGTCTATACAAAAGGCAGTTCACATACTAGAATGTTTTTAGATTGCGAGCATAAAATTGCACAGCCACATAGAGGACTTACAAAGAGAGCTTCCAAATATTTGGGTCAAGTTGAAGTATTTGCTGTTTTTAGGAGTTTAACCCTGAGGAGTTTTACCACTTACTGGAGGCGGCTGAGGACCAGGTGAAGGAGGGCAATCTGAAGACAGACATACCCCAATACATCCTTCGTCAGCTGGGACTCACCAGGGACCCTTTCCCAGGTAAGCTGCTTTTGGATTCTAAGTGTACTGGGTGTTGCATGGGCATCTGGGGACTGCTGCTTGTATCTAGGGATTTTGGAGGGAAGAAACCTCATGACATAAGCATAATAGAAATCCAGAGCAGAAACAGAAAAATGAGAAGCCTGCAGATACACGGCAGAGTACGCACAGGTTCACACACAAACAGGAACATACCATGTTGCCAGCTGATGATAAATAGCTCCCAATGGAGTGCAGGTAAGTTGGGTAAAAGTGCAAAGAGACTTGTGCAGCATGACAACTGCTGTACAGGCATGAACAGACAGAGTTCAGAGGTACACAGCAGACAGACAGGAAAAAAGTTGTGACCTGGAGCAACAGGACATGCATGCAAATAGAAAGAATCAAAAGCAAAGTCAATACAGGTTAGATCTGGATGAACCTAGTCCAAAAGAAGGAACATACAGGGGCCAAAATGCCAGAGTGAGTACAAACTAACTCTAGACAGATACACCAGTGTTGACTAGTGAGTGCAGAGCCCCTAAATTGCCAAAACACAGAACAGATTAGACACAGGCAAAGGCAGATGGTAGAGCAGATGAGGAAGAGGACACCAGACTTGAGAGGTCGTAGGGGACCACAAACCATAACCTTAACAGGTGGCCTTCTTAAATGCCTCCATGACCTTTTCTTCTGCTGCCATTACAAACCCTAATGTGCTTCATGCCAAATTTTAATGTGGCCTGAGCTGTGTTCCTCAGATACTTCTAGGACTACTGGCTTCACTGTCTACCTCAGGAAGGATTCAATACTAGAGACTATGAAGTGTTAGCCTCCAACTTTCACATGCTATACAGTAGACATGTGCGAAATTCGTTAGGGGTAGTTTGTTCGAACGTTCGTTTCCGTTTCTTATTCGTTTCTTATTCGTTTCTTATTCATTTCGTTCGTTCGTTGGAGCAAAGTGACATTAGAGAAGGAGAAAAACATTTTCCCCCCTCAAATGTCACTTTGCTGCAAACGAATGAACGAAACGAATAAGAAACGAAAACTAAACGAACTACCGCTAACGAATTTCGTTCGAGTCCAAATTCCGAATCCGAATTGACTTTTACACCTGAATTCTGAAAAACGAAATAACACAAAATCCGAATCAGAACGAAACTAAACTAAACTAATTTTTTGGCAGTGCACATGTCTACTATACAGTGTCATGGGATATAAAGTTATAATGGCTGAAGGTGGCACAAGGCCTGTGGAGGCCAAAATTTAAACTGGCAGCAACTTTTCCACTTTCTCATTAGTAGTGGGGAGTAAAGTGGTACTTCATACAAGCCAGTCCACTTTCTATTACTGATAAAGGAGTGGTCCATAAATTGGGGAGACTGATACTGTGCCATCGGTGTTCACAACAGCATTAACATTACGTGCTGTGTGGCATCATTGTCCATGTCTGCATTTGGTTCCATTGGGCTGCTACTGTTGCAGTGAAAAGAAAAGCCTAACTATTGATGTTCTGCTGTATTTGCACAGAGGTTGTAGCTGCTGAAGAGCCAGTGACTGTGGAGACGCACACACCAGAAAGTGAGGACATTGTAGAGGTGAGACATCCGTCAGCTTTCCATTCTGTGGAATTAATGGTTTGAAAAAGAAATTGCAGTGGAAAACCCCTCTACTTACTAACACATAGGAGCATCAACCTGGTAGACTTTATCTGGATATATATTTCCAGAGCACTAAACTTACATGGCCAGGCAGCGATGACCAGGTTTTAGATTCTTTTCTTGTTATTTAGGACAGGCCATTGTTAATTCTGCAGTTTTTCTGTCTGTTCTTACACATATTATATCTCAGTCTCCTTAAGTGGATTTACCTTAGGCTTCTCTGTGCCCTTCTTTTTAGGGAAAAGGAGGTGCAGTCTCAAAGCCCATAAGACCGCCAGAGGAGAGCGACTTTGAAACCATTAAACTGATCAGTAATGGGGCCTACGGGTGAGTGGTCCTTGTCCGATGCAACACTTTTGCAGGTGAAATGAACAATGGGCCCTGCACAGCGTTTGGGGGTCACTATTCACTGCCAACTAAACATCTGTGCTTCATGAGGGGTTAGCACATCAAATATGATCACAAAACTATGGATTCATTTTTTAAAATGGAAGAAGAACATAGTGGATGTGTTTTCTATAGCAACCTGTCAGGTTTTAGCCTTCATTTTCTAATCTGCCCTCTTATTCGCTCAACATCATGTGGTCAACAGCATCTTCACTTTTTTTACCGCTATAAGTATATAAAGCCTATTGCTAAGGAAAAAAACACAGAGAAGGCAGCCATTTTGTAAGGCGAAACAATCTTTACATTATCCAGATTGGTAAATACTGCAGTTTAAATTCTTGCCCAGAACACAAAATGGCTTCCTCACTCAAAGACAACCAACGGGGCTTAAGTAGGAAACGTTATATTCAGGCCTAATGTATTATAATTGTGAAGACTAAGCTGTTAAAGATCTTTACTCCCCCGGCCCCATCCCTGTTTAGGCTTATACACTGGTCTGTGCCTAACACTTCAATCGGAAACCAATCAAAGCCAATGGACCAACATGACGGCCAAGCAGCCTTTTCTGGAGGCCATCAATGACAGCTTATTTCTCACAGTATGGGTTCCCTTTAAAAAATGTCTTCCCATTTTAGTGTTCTACCAGCCATAAAGGTCCATAACTGCCAAACAAGAATAAAAGAAAATGTAATTTCCTTGCAAGCCGTAAACAGGATTTCCTAGAATCCTCAGCTAACTGCTTCTGAAATTGGTTCGCTGCTTCCCGCAGAAGTGTGCACAGAGCTGGAAGTCAAAATAAAGGCAGCCTGTTGTGTGGTGTATAGGACCAATCCAGGAAATGAGGAGAAAAAAAAGAGAGATAGTTGAGGATGAATTTGGAACTGTTGACCCTAATGACCAGTCTGAATTCTTAAATGAAAGGTAAAACCTGAATGGTCGCTGTGGGCAACAACTCCAGTTTTGTGCTCTTCTCCAGTCTTCATGAATCAGTCCCACCCTATGACCCTATGATCATGTGATTATAATATAAGCAGTACTGTACCTTCCACTAAGAACTAATTCTGGAAGTTGTGAGCAAGTGCATTGGCTAGGTCTATCTTACTATGTCATGACGTTTGCTTAAGTTCTTTTGCAATGTATATACTCAATATACAGAGTTTCACTTGATTGGCTAGACTCCCAAGGTGCCAAAAAAGGGTGTAAATGTTGTGTGATTTTTTCCCCCCTCACCACAGAGCTGTATACTTGGTCCGTCATCGGGAGACCCGACAGCGGTTTGCAATGAAGAAAATCAACAAGCAGAACCTTCTCCTGAGGAACCAGGTCCATCAGGCCTTCGTAGAGAGAGACATCCTGACCTTTGCACAGAACCCTTTCGTAGTCAGCATGTTCTGCTCCTTCCAGACCCGCCGGCATCTCTGTATGGTTATGGAGTATGTGGAAGGTAGGGCTCAAGATATATATGGTTACATTAAAGGAGAACTATGAGGTGAGTGAAAATCACTCATCCTCATAGTTCGATCCGACGTGTGACAATGAAACTGTCACACGTCGGCTCAATAGATCGGGAAGTGAGGGAACACATACCGTCGCTCGCTCACTTCTCGATCATCTCCCTGCAGAGAGCCGTGACTGTCAGTCACCACCAGGGAAGGGTCCTCCATCCAAGTTGTTTAGCATGGATGGGGGAATCGATTGATTTATCTATCTTTTCATGTGTTTTCCAGTTGCTCCTGGCCTCCTGCTGAAACATAAAGCCTCATGTCTACAGAGCACAGCAGCTCAAGCTGAAAGTAAACCTGTTGCTTTAGCCATAATACATCCTATGTTTAGGCATCTGTCCTTTATGAAGTGTTAAGACTCCCAACCAGCCTCCTTTGCAGCTTATTTTTTTTTTTTATTATTAAAAACTACCAGATTGGCTCATGACTTGAATATACCATTGATGGGGTATCTATACAGTATACATAACTGTATGTAAGTGTTTTTCTGTACTGATGGTGTGTTTCCATCCTCGGCAGGGGGTGACTGTGCCACACTGCTGAAGCACATTGGTGCCCTTCCACTGGAGATGGCACGGCTATATTTCGCAGAGACTGTATTGGCGTTGGAGTACCTGCACAATTATGGGATAGTTCACCGTGACCTGAAACCGGACAAGTGAGGACCAGTCTGTGCATATACAGTAATCATGTACATACGAGCAGGGGCATATTGCCTTTAGGCCTCTTTCACATTAAAGGAGAACTATGAGGTGAGTGCTTTTCACTCACCTCATAGTTCTAGCCGACCTGTGACAACTGTCACAGGTCGACTCAGTAGATCGGGAGGCTACAGCTCGCGGTATACTGAGCTTAGGGTGACGGGAGGACGCTAGTTTGTGTCCTCCCGTTACCCTAAGGAGAACTATGGGGAAAAGCCTTAACCCCATAGTTCTCCTTTAACATGCACAGCCGTATAGTGTGCACATCGATGCAAAAACTTGTGCCGGGTGCTGCATGTAGCTGCCTGCAGCTACGTGCAGGATGCGGCTGCACGCTGATATGAACTTGCACATCCCTACAGGTACAAATGCACGCCCTTGGACACAAACCGTCTGCTGGGGAATAAAAAGTAATTTGGTCCTCTAAGCAGCGGTGACTTGATAATATGTCGGCAATAAATGGCAGGGCTGGCAATATATGGGCTACAAATGGGCAATCACAAACTAAATGGAGGCAACCGTTGTAATGCACAGGCAACAAAGGGTCAGTACAGTAAATACAATATGGGAGACACAAATGGGCATATGGGACAATATGTGGGCAAATCCCCCAGAACCAGTTCAGCCACCTCTTCCCAGCAAAAGCGTTCCTTCCAGCAAAAATATTCCCCCTGCAAAAAAGTTACGAGACCTCAGAAGCAGAGCAGTGCCCAGCAGGAAGCCCTTCCAAACTCCCCCTTTGTTTTGTGGCATGTGAAACATCAAAGCCAAGAAGGAGCCTGGGAGAGCTTCTGTCTTGCAGCACTGGGCCCCCCCAGTACCTGCAAGGCCGAAGTGATAATCACTAAGCCACTACTGGTATGTGGGTGTTCCCATAGAGCCGTAGACAATGTGACCCTTCAACTGGCTGTACCCAGGGTGAAGAGAACCCACCTCCCTGTCCCTGCTATGCCAGTACATTCAAGTGTTTTATAGTCATGTATATAGCAGGTGGTGTAGCAAAACTCTGAATGTGTAAATATCACCTACTGTACACCCACTATACACACACCTACTATACACATACAGTGCTCCCACAGCCTAACCAATTATGAGTATAAAGCTCATACATACAAGGCTTTTATTGGTGCAATGAGCAGTAAAAGAGACTTGTATACAATGCTGGGCCCTCATCATAGTCTGGGCCCAGTATGTGGTGCCCACACTGCTCCACTTTCTGCTTATTCACTGGTATATATCAGTATGTATGGTCTGTGTCTTTGTCTGGTAATGTCTAACTGAGAGTATCTCACTCCTTTTTTGTCTCTGTTTCTTTTTTACCTCAGTCTTTTGATTACTTCCATGGGTCACGTAAAACTAACCGATTTCGGCCTCTCCAAAATGGGGCTTATGAATCTCACCACCAATTTATACGAGGGACATATCGAGAGTGAAGCCAGAGAATTCCTGGACAAACAGGTGATAATAAAGGGTTACTCTGTCTGTGTCACCCTGTGGTGGGAGGGACAGACTCCATGTCACATAGCTCTCCCTGTCTGTGTCACCCTGTGGTGGGGGGACAGACTCCATGTCACATAGCTCCCCCTGTCTGTGTCACCCTGTGGTGGGGGGACAGACTCCATGTCACATAGCTCCTCCTGTCTGTGTCACCCTGTGGTGGGAGGGACAGACCCCATGTCACATGGTTCCTCCTGTCTGTGTCACCCTGTGGTGGGGGGGACAGACCCCATGTCACATGGTTCCTCCTGTCTGTGCCACCCTATAGTGGGAGGGACAGACTCCATGTCACATAGCTCCTCCTGTCTGTGTCACCCTGTGGTGGGAGGGACAGACCCCATGTCACATGGTTCCTCCTGTCTGTGCCACCCTATAGTGGGAGGGACAGACTCCTTGTCACATAACTCCTCCTGTCTGTGTCACCCTGTGGTTGTAGAGGCAGACTTCATGTCACATTGCTCCTCCTGTCTGTCTCACTCTATGGTGGGAGAGACAGACTTGTCACACAGCCTGTTTATAATAAATAGGTAATAACTAGAGGAATATATTTTTCTATATCCAGGTTTGTGGGACCCCAGAATACATTGCTCCAGAGGTGATCTTGCGGCAGGGCTATGGAAAGCCTGTGGATTGGTGGGCAATGGGCATTATCCTATATGAGTTCCTGGTGGGCTGTGTCCCTTTCTTTGGTGACACCCCTGAGGAGCTGTTTGGTCAGGTGATCAGTGGTGGGTATCTTTTCTTCTGCTTTTCATATGTTTAGCTATTCCTGTACATTTGTCCCTGTCTGATATTTTGTTATATATCTGAATATGGTCTGTCAGGTTCAGTGAGGATTTGAGCAGATGTGAGAATTGATGTTTGAATGGACTTTATATAGACTTGTAGGTAAACTTTTCCTAAAAAAGATGATATTAATATATACTGTATGTCATACTCTCGCTCTTAATTCTCTCTTTAATTTGCCTTGTTTCTTTTCTTCCAGATGAGATAGTCTGGCCAGAGGGGGAAGAAGCACTTCCAGCTGATGCCCAAAACCTTATTTCTAGCCTCCTGCAGACAGACCCCTTACTCAGACTGGGCACAGGTCAGACATATTAGGCCAAAGGTCATAGTGAACCAGCTTGCTCTCTACAGTCCTATATAAAGATTTATATATGTCATTTTTCTAGCAGGCAAACTGTACGTAGCCAAATGCATTTGAGCAATGACTAAGCACATATGTGTTGGCCACTTTCAATTGCTCCAGTTGGTATATGAGTACTAGTACTTGGTTCACTTATAGTCAAGGGGTCGAGCATGCCACTTGTGCTGACTGTGCACCTGCACAAGGACCCTTCTGGAACTTGGGGGCCATTTATACTGGATGTTGGTTGGGCGAGTGTTAGGACCCCTCCTATTGTCCTACGTCTGGATACAGCTCACTTATAGGGCAGGGGAGCTCTTTTTTACTGCTTGCAAGAACATGTAAATACTTTAATGTCCATAGTCTGGGCAAATGTGTACTATAACCATAGAAACATAAGAGTGATGGCTGAAGAAAGTTAAGTGGTTCATCAAATGTGCCTCTTTTTTATTTATTTCTTTTTTCTTTTAACATTTTGTATAGATCTGTGTTTGTTCCAAACATGTCTATATGCCCAAACAATGCTCCTAGTTTGCAGTACCCACGTGGATTCCCTGCCTGATAGGTACTGAGATATGCAGAATACTTCTCCCATTTCCTTTTGGTACCATTTGGACTGAAAGTGGTGGGAGAGTTCGGGGTATCACAAAGGCCATTCTTCATATCTATCTATCTATCTATCTATCTAGCTCTCTATCTATCTATCTATCTATCTATCTATCTATCTATCTATCTATCTATCTATTTATCTATCTATCTATCTATCTATCTATCTATCTATCTAGCTCTCTATCTATCTATCTATCTATCTATCTATCTATCTATCTATCTATCTATCTATCTATCTATCTATCTATCTATCTAT
>NW_017309749.1:0-1378 GCF_000935625.1 Nanorana parkeri | reverse complement strand
ATCACGGTGATCTGAACAGCGGCGCGTTCGAACCCATAGCGACCCAGGCGGCCCGCATGGCATCAGGGGGGTGTCCTGGCCGGGCCCCCCTGTGCCTGAGCCCCATAGCGGCCGCCTGGGTCGCTATGGCTATTGTTACGCCACTGTATCTATCTATCTATCTAGGGTGTCCCGAGGCCAGGTGTCACCCGGAGCGGATACCGGGTGACACCCTGCCGTGACATCATTGTGCATGCTCGTGACGTGATCATATTAGAGAGAGGAGGGGATGTTCACCCTTTACATGGAACTGCCAGACAGCAACTCTGTGCCAAGTGTTCGGCACGCGGTTGGAGCACAAAGTGACATGCTATCTAATTTTATCCTTGAAGGAAAGCATTGCAGCCTGAAGTCACCAGCTCCCACATGTTCAGGATGCAAATTCAATCCAAATTTATTGTAAGTGCATCACATCGGTCCTAATGCCAAAATTTCAGGGTCGCGCAGGGTCCCTTTCTCAAGGCGACACAGTGATGCCTTGAGGAAGGGACCCTGCACGGCCCCAAAACGTTGGTTTTATGACTGATGTGACGCACTTACAATAAATTTGGATTGAATTTGCATCCTGAACGTGTGTGAGCTGGTGACTTATCTTACAAATATCTGAGGATCTACACGGCGCCATCCGTGATTGTCACTATGAGTATCACCCCATCTGAATAGGTTCTAACGCTGTATGGAGTGCAGATGGTCCCCTCATCACTATCTTCTTAGAAGGCAGCCAGGGAGCAGTAAAAAGCTGTTTTTACCGACCTGTCCGTGTGAATGAGGCTTAAGGCTTGATTCACAAAGCTAACACAGCAGTATAAAGATACTCACTTTTAAAAAGGGACGGTTATTTTGAGAGTCCAATGAGATTTGAACATTACCATCACATGGCTGTAATTACAGATACATATCCTTGTGAAAAGCTGTGTGAATCTAGCCATATGTCCACCACTGATAAAAGTATTTATAAAAGTACAGCAGCAATAAAGGTTCTCATTGATGAAGCCCTCTGTTTGTAAAGTATGGGTTTTTATGATCCTATATAGTGGAAGTGCATTGTTCTCTACCTGTATACAGTGTAATAGAATTATATCATGATCATACGCAGTTTTTCATTTGTTTTCCTGTCTCCTTATCTCAGGGTGTGCTGTTGAGGTCAAAGCGCACAAATTTTTCACAGATTTGGATTGGAATGGGTTACTGAGACAAAAAGCTGAATTTATACCTCATCTGGAGGCTGAAGATGATACAAGCTACTTTGACAGTAAGTATGAGAAAACAGACTATAATTGCAAGAATGGAGGGTAAGGAAAGGGGTAATAAGACACTCAGGAGCCGGGTTACTGTAATA
>NW_017309748.1:47854-48073 GCF_000935625.1 Nanorana parkeri | reverse complement strand
TCTCCCCCCCTCACCTGCTCAGCACTTGCCTTGCTAACGGCGCAAGCACCCGCAGGGGGTGTCCATTTGCCCTACCAGGTAACTTTGTACACACAGTGACATCACTGGAACGTGATTAACACAAAACATCTCCCGATCATCTCAAACGTAACCACTATCAACAAAACCGACCTAACACAACATACGTTACTCACCATGCCCAGGATCTCCACCTCATGA
>NW_017309748.1:42309-46246 GCF_000935625.1 Nanorana parkeri | reverse complement strand
GTCTGCCCTTATCCCCTCTCTCACTGACACAGATCAGAGACTGGCCATCTCCATGACCTTTTACAAGATCGATATTGTTTTAGAAAAACTGTCACATGACAATAAACAAAAATGTATCAATACTCGTACTCGCAAAAATGGTATTGGTGCAAATGACAGCGGCCTCCTATCTTTTGAATTTTTCTCTAGTCTAGTCTTAGAGCTCAAAGTATCTGTACTTTTGCTTGGTATCGGTGCATCCCTAAAAATGATTACCATCGACGTAAGGAGAATCCTTCTTCCTGATGACCACCCTTTTTCTTTTATACCCTACAGTTGTTCTATGGACTATCTTACAATTGTTCTATGCACTAAACAGTTCCACCTGTGAAAAGTCATCGTACATTTGTCATAAGAACCAGCTGGCGCTGTCTATTTATCTTCTTTTCCCGCAGTCAGTGAGGACGCTCCGCAGTATGTTTCTCGGTGGAAGATTTGCTGTAGTCTGAACATGAATAAGGACGCTCACCTGTGTGACTTCTCTGGTGTCTAACAAGGTGTCGTTTATGAATGAATTATTTCCCGCACTCTGAACATGAATAATTACGCTTATCTGTGTGAATTTTCTGGTGTTTAACAAGGGCTCCTTTCTGAATGAAAGATTTCTCGCACTCTGAACATGAATAAGGACGCTCACCCATGTGAATTCGCTGGTGTATAACAAGGTGTCCTTTCTGAGTGAATGATTTCCCGCACTCTGAACATGAATAAGGACGCTCACCCATGTGAATTCGCTGGTGTATAACAAGGTGTCCTTTCTGAGTGAATGATTTCCCGCACTCTGAACATGAATAAGGACGCTCACCCATGTGAATTCTCTGGTGTATAACAAGGTGTGCTTTCTGAGTGAAAGATTTCCAGCACTCTGAACATGAATAAGGACGCTCACCCATGTGAATTCTCTGGTGTTTAACAAGGTCTTCTTTCTGAGTGAATGATTTCTCGCACTCTGAACATGAATAAGGACGCTCACCCGTGTGAATTCTCTGGTGTTTAACAAGGTCTCCTTTATGAATGAATGATTTCCTGCACTCTGAACAGGAATAAGGACGCTCACCAGTGTGAATTTTCTGGTGTTCAACAAGTGCTGATTTATAAATGAATGATTTCCTGCACTCTGAACATGAATAAGGACGCTCAGCCGTGTGAATTCTCTGGTGTTTAACAAGGGCTCCTTTCTCAGTGAAACATTTTCCACACGCTGGACATGAATAAGGACGCTCATCCATGTTCATACTTTGGTGTCTATGAAGGTTTTTGTTTTCAATTAAAGATTTCCCACACACTGCATGTGAGAAAAGATTTTCACCTCTGTGATCTCCTTCATGGGGTGAGGAAGATTCCTTGGGATTAGATGGATCTATTGCGGTGTGAGATCTTAGATGGATATTTCCAATCATAGTATGTGAATGATCAGAAGATTCACCCTGATCAGAGGGATCCATTGATGTCTCTGAGCAGTGAGGTCTGTGATGTATATTTTGTGTGTTTGGATTCACTCCTGGAGAATCCTGTGTGATGACATTATCTTCTGACTTATAATCGGCAGATAATATAAGATGTCTCTCCGAGGTATTCCTGACATCACATCCATCTGCTGGAGAGAAATTATTCCACTCGTCAGTAATCAGAGTCATGTATGTTGGTCTAGAAGTCATCACAGAGCTCTGGCATGGAATTGGGTACAACGTAACACGACATGTAAAAACAAATGAGTTAAAGGATAAAACATCCAAAACAACTCTGACACACTGTTTCAAGAAAAACCAAACTTAAAACTTCTGAGCATTAGAGATTGCTCTACCATATGATTTTATGTGACCTGGTATCAGGTTCCTGCAGTCCCTGTACAGCAAAACTTAGACTGGGAGAGAGAGAAAAAGTCTGCTGATTCTCATTTTACTGTCCAGAGACTGGGGGAGGGACATGACCTGTACGTGTTACTGACCTACAGCAGAGAAATATCAGGTCTCCTGCTCTGCCCATTTGTGGGCAGGTCTCCTACCTATTTCCTCTAAGCCTGTGAGCCTTGAGGGCCCATCATCACGCCTGCATGGACTCACAGAAGCAAAGAACAGCACCACATATTTCAGCACGTGGTGGGTAGTGCAAGGGGAAGCTGAAATGGAGAGGGTGGAATGGGTGGGAGGCTACATTTCAGATGTAAACATTAAACCAACAGACTACATAGAAGAATGTTGTCTCACAAACTTCACTATCACTTCTGTGTTCTATACACCGAGTCCCACCTACCTGATCATGGTGGGGGATGGTGAGATCTTCCTGTGTGGAATCCAGGGAATACAGAGGACGTGGACATCTCTCTGGTGGGTTTGTGTCACTGAATGTCTCCATGATGATATCCTTGAAATGGTCTTTGTGTCCTTCTGAAAACTTTTCCATCACACCAACCTCCTCCTCTTTCATCTCGTCTTTAACATCATTATCACACTCACTCTGGTTTATACCCTGAATATTGAGAACAATGACATCAGATGTAACTACATAGGTCAAAAAGTATCCCCTAGTATCTATTATTTCTCTGTTTCACCTTATGTGAGACGGTGAGATCTTCCTGGGTGGAATCCCGGGAATACAGAGGACGGGGACATCTCTCTGGTGGGTTCCTCTTACTGGATCCATCTGTAGGAAACACACACACTGACTGAATACATTGTTTCTATGTGTGTATCAGATGATGGGGGATCTAGGTGGACCCTCCGTACTGCTCTCTCCTCTTACCCGGTGATGTGAGGGGCGGCTCATTCTCCATCACGATGTCCTTGTAGAGATCCTTGTGTTCCTCCATGAAGAAATAGACACCTTATAGGAACCTGACACACGCAATGATACAGTCACTATTCTGTAATCCTGTTTGAAGGGAGAAGATAACAAGGATTACGTGTTCAAGAGTCAAGTTTTCCAGCGTTCTTGGAAGACGAAAGTCTAGTAGCTCAGGACTTGAAATTTTGAGCCCTGCTATAACAAACCTCACAGTGAACTTTGAGGAAGACGATGGATATGAAGGAGAGGGTAACCGGGTGTAAATATAAAATATTATCTTATTACCTCCTCTGCAGCCGATTTAAGCAATGTCTCCTCTTTGCTTCCTCCCAAATCACTTCCCACCTCACTCTTACATTACTTCCTGTTCATCACCCTACATCACTTCCTGTCTATACCTTACATCACTTCCTGTCTTTATCTTACATCAATTCCTGTAGGTGGCTACCACGTGAGATCACCACCTTGTGTTGAATATAAATACTTCAGTCTCCGTTACGTGTCATCATTGTGCTCGCTGCCTTGTGGTCTATTCCTCTGTTACGTTATATCCATGACTACACACGGATTATACCTCACATCAAATGCAGACAATAAAAAATATAATGAAAAACAACGTGATAGATTTTTTTTATATTAATAAAAGTGAAACTAAATAAGAAACTGTTTTAGAAAACAAACTAAAACTTGAAATACCACCTAGTGGGCTCATTTTACAAAGCTTCAGTACAAGTATAAGGAGTTTTTTTTTAGTCATGTGACTTTCATTTTCTGATCTCATTGAACTATTTATCTCATTGAACAATTAAAATGATAATCGTTTTTTTGAAATGGTGAATAAAGATCCATATCCTGGTGAGTTTTAGGTTTTTGGGTTGAGCCCATTGTAATGATATATAGGTGTCATCTAGGGTGACCTTCTCCGTTGGGTCTCCATTCAGGTACGTGATACTAGGATTTGGAGCAATTGTCCCATTTTCTGCAGCTCCCGGAGCTCCCGGCCGCCTCATCTGGCGAGGCTCCGGTCAGTGAGGCGGCTCGGGGTGGGAACAGATCCGCTGCGGGTGCCGGCCAGGCCTGTGATGCGGCCGGCGGCCCCTCCCCCTTCTCCTCC